>NC_061511.1:134604360-134687566 GCF_022539505.1 Lolium rigidum
ACCCAATCAAATAGAGTACTTCCTTTGGGGCGCCGTATCTTATGCATCCGGCCAATTCGTGCATCCGTGCATCCGATGCGCTTGAATCGTCCGATCTAAATCAGACGTGTCCCCTCACTTCTATGCAATTATGCAGTAAAGCGCCTGCGTCAAGCCTCCTTAGTTTGCAAATTAATCCCTGGATTATCTTAAAACTGTACAACCTGAACCACATCCGAAACCCTCGTCTCTTTCCCCAACGGCGACGGCCACTACCTTGGCACCAAATCTGCGTAACGCGCCTCAACGAAAGTCCAGCCGCGTTCACTGTCGCCGGAACGGAGATGCAAGTCGCTGGCCGGGCGCGACCGCCGTGTAGGTCCGTGGCCACCTCGGCGCACGTCCTCCTCGCCAGTCCCTCATGCCGATCTTGCCCGCGTCTGCAACCTCCATATGGCTGGCTTACACAGCACCCTCGTACTGCAGGCTCCCATCTTGACCTGCCCCTGAAGCGCCAGCTGGCCACAGTCTCTACAGACTCGCGTGTGATGAGAGCACAACAGGGGATTCCGTTGCAGAGAAACGATGACCATATTTCTGAATTTCATTTTTCTTGTCTGATGTATCTAGTACTTCGTTGGATGCAGCTTACAATTGGTCTGTGTGTGTGTGTGTGGCTAGAGGTGCGTAATGATTCTACATCGTTGATGAATAATGATTTCTTCAGAGAATTGTATAAGTTTTTCTGAATAGAAATTTCAGTAAGGATGAACTTCTTGTTGCCATGTTCATGTTTGCAGCTTGAGGTGTTGCCATTTTATGTGATTTAACATATCTGAATCAGGCCATGTGCATTCCGATGTGTTCGCAGAAAATAAATGTTGAAACCGACTTTTGCTGCTTCTTTACCGTCAGCTCTCAAATGGTGCATCTGCAGCTCACTTGCTGTTCTTAGTACCTAAGCTAAAAGTCTCCTTTGCTGAACAATTGTTTTTAAAGGCTCTTGTTATTTACAGCTGAACTATAGCTTTGACTCAATCTTTTGGTACTTGCGGACATACAAGCTGAATAGCAGATGCATGATTTTAGCAAACGGAACCTTCATTTCAGCAAACCAAGTGCTGCTATTATTGGCTCAGATCACATGTCAACAACAGAAATCATTTGCACTCCAAAGCATAATATCAGGCGATAATAAAATTAACTAAACAACCATGACTGAGTTTTACGCCTTATGTTACCTGGTGATAGAAAATTCTATTGTCGCAAGCTTCTGAACATGATAGAAAATTTAAGCTGAACTTACAGAACTATGTTGTTGCAAGCTTCCGGACCTGATAGAAAAACTGTAGTTCAATGTGTCTACTTACCGCTAAGGCAAAAATTGGACAAAACAAAAATTCTGATCCATTACATAATTTCAGACATTTCATAAAGTAGTACTATTTATAAGCCATGTTTTTCTTGGAATAATTGCAGCTCTCATGATGCACCAGCTAAGTGCTCGTCTTGCACATTCATGGCTTCTTGTATTGGGCATGAATATTTTTGCTTGGGCACTTGCGACAATCATGAAACCCTATTTGGTTACATGGTCTGCACATGCGTGCGACCTTGGCCTTGGCTTCTTTCTTCTTTTTTCTGTCCTTCCCCATTCATCCCCATTCCTCTCTTTATTCTTTTGCTACTCCCAACTGAACGAACATCACTTGGAGGGTGTATGTTTACTTCAGTAGGAATATTGCGTCCAATAAATGCCTCATATTCCTCTTGCCTAGTGTGCTTCACTGCTGCAGGAACCTTTTGATTCAGAGGTTCCTCAATACTCAACATACTTGATAGTAAAAAATCTATGCCTCATCTGATTGTTTTGCTGTCTGGATTAAATCTTGTAGAATTTCTCCACAGCCTCTAGTCCCTCAAATGTCATCCCTACTTTAGGCTTCAAATTATCTTCACATTCAGGTGTAAAACACGAGCACTTCAACATAGAACAATGAATCTGTAAGCACCATCATGTATAATTTGGAACAATGCACATAATTTGGAAGCTGACAATGCAGGAGTGGTTGAGGCTTTCCAAAAACACAATCAGAAGATGTCAAGCAATTGGAAACCCTTTGACGGTATACATAATCTCACGATGGGTTTTACTGGTTTTGAAGCTAGAAAAATAGGAAGAGAGAGCAATTCAGTAGCTCACCATCTAGCTGCGTTAGCTAGATGTACAGGGCAAAATAGTTCCTGCCTGGGACACGGGATCTGTCCCAGCCAGTTTAGAATATGTAGTTGCCGATGAGTCTGTAAAATCTTATGATAAATCAATGTAAAAATTTGGCTAGGTGAGCTACCTTTGTACGTGGACAAAATTCATATTGGATCAAAACAAGATCGGGTCAGCTGACGTGCGTGCATGCCTACCTCGCCGGAAAGAACACGATCGATCAGCGGCGTCGATAGATCGGCACGTCGATCCGGTGTGCCGCAAGAACGGGCTGAAGCCAACAGTCGCAGGGATCTGTGTCCGTCAAAGTTCCTGCTGCACGACGATTTCTGCATCTCTAGCCGCGGGTCGCCGCCATGGTCGTCGAAACCAGCAACTGCAGTCGATCGCCAGGGAAGACGTGGGAATCGGGCATCTGCGATAGGGGTGCGTGTGTAAATTTGCAGGCATAGCTTACGGAGGCAGCGGGCGTGTTTTCGGAATATTGCACCTGAAGTTTCTCCACGCTATGATTTTAATCAACCGGTCAAAAACGATTTGGATGCACGGATGCACGAATTGGTTGGATGCATAAGATACGACGCCTTCCTTTGGTTCATATTTGTTACTCAACTTTATTTAGATACTAGGACAATGCCCGCGCGTTGCGGCGGAATAGCAATAAATATTGACTTTTAAGAGAGAATACTCATCAGTAATAGGGATCCACAGACGCCACACTGTTGCTATTTCGTTATTGTTGGCCATCGCTAGGGCGCCGATTCTTTCTTGCATCTTTGCTATAGTTTTGTAGGCAACGGCGGAGGGTCTCATCGCTCCCGCTCGTTGCCAGAGGGCCTCGTGGGACACGATCACGTCCATGTCGATCAGTAGCCAATCGTCGAAGCCCGTCGTTTTCTCGGGTCGCACACAACAGACCCTCTCGTTCGTTATCCTTCCTAAATCAGGCCCGCATATCTTACATACAAATACCTCATCTTCTCCTTGCATCTCAAGGAATCCCGTTTTCTCTTTTGGGCCATACATAATCATATAGGCTTCTTTGTTCTCCATATCTCCCATTGACCAAAGCATATGAGATTCTGCTATCATTATTCCCACCGCTTAGCGGCACGACATTAAATGAAGTGTGTTTCATATATTTGAATCCATACATAAGTCAAATTCAAATGGCATGGAGTCATTGCTCTATATGTCTTTTTTACTGCCAATTGTGAAAAACATAAAACATAATTTTAAAATGTTAATTGTGAAAATTATATCTCGCCCAAGAGGTCGGGACTCTCTATTGCCATCTTTGGTGAGTAAAACGCGTGGATGAACTCTTCAGCCACATCCGATTCCTAAGGATATCCCATGATATTTCAAAATCAATGTTGTCACAGATGCGGAGAAATAAATTAGATAATCGTCTTAGTCTTGCACACCCACCCAATTTGACAATCTAAAATATCTCACATGAAAAACATAACTGTAGAACTTACCATTTTTTAAATTAAGCGAAGGGCTACAACTAATCGACACATAATTTGTTGGTTCAGTTCTCACAATGATATGAAGAAACGGGTAGAGAGCGCTGCTTACAGCCATTTAGGAGCACATAAAGAAGTATCTAAAAAAATATACGATATTTTTTTTAAGGCTCACTTTCATTTTTTATTGGAAAAAAAGGTAAATTGGGAGCCAGTTCGGCCCAGCCTTAGAGGCTGCGCCCAGTAGCCCACTTAACTCAGAGCAGCCCTAGGAGCAGGCACGCCGCAAGGCACGCGAGACGCGACCCCTAACACCCCAATCCCTGTCGCTAGCGCGCCGCCGCACACGCCCAACTTTCTCGCCTCCCTCTCTCTCTCACATGCTCCGGCCTCTGCTCAAACGCAGTGGGGTGTCGGCGCCCGTGCCGATCCGTCGGTCCCGGCTGGCGCTCGCCATGCCGCCGCCGCCCAATCTACTGTCGCCGGCGGCGACCCCGCCTCTGCGGCGCCTCTGAATCCACACAATTTCGGGGCAAATTTCGTAATAGCTCTGACATCCTCTGCTTGGCCTCCTTACACAGATGTAAGGATCCAGATAATTTCGGGGCAAATTTCCGAATAGCGATTTTCTTCCCATCCCTCGCCGTCCTTCTCTCCACTTCTCTCAAATCTTTGTGAGGAGGCTTGTTGATTAGAGGAAACTTAAACTATATAAACCGGACGAACTCGTTGCGGTGGAGCGAGGTGGGACTATCTAGCACAAAATATGCATGTCTGTGGCTAATCTGCTGCAGCCTTTGGACGACGGAGGCCCACCAACGCAACTGCCTCGCAGCGCAACGGACGGAACGCCCGGCCTGCGCCCCGGCCTGCGCGATCGATCAAATACACAGTGAGTTCGTTCGGGATGGGGAAAATATAGCACGAACTGAAACGGTATGTAATGGTACGGTGCGTATTATGCGATTTGGTGGGAGGGCAAAACGGTCCAAAAAAAGCGTTGACGAAAATTTTGGCAGAAACCTTAGCTCCTTTATTATTAGGTATAGATGAATGTCTAGTCAAAAACGTATCTAGATATATCTATATTTAAAAAAATTGAGTCAATCAATTTGAATTAGAGGAAGTAGATCGGTTCAAAGATACTCCCTCTATTTTATATTAATCTATTAATTAAGTTGATTTAACATATATCAATATGAATGGATGAAGTAAATAAACTGCATTCATTACACAAGATCACGTAATCTTTAATATTTTCATTAAAGCATGTTTTAATACGGAAATGCGATTCGGCACCCGGGTCTAGAGGCGATTTACACAAAAATAACCCAAAACTGAAAGAAAAGCACAGACTGACCCTCCGGCGAAACTATTTCACGAATCTGACCCTTTTGTGTGGCGCCCCTCTCAAGGGCGCCACACGTGCCCATGTGGCGCCTCTAGCTCTGGCGCCACACACCCATCCGACGTGGCCCGTCGACGCCGAGCCGGTGACCCCGATCCGACGTGGCAGCACGAGTGGCGCCGCTCTGGCGGGCGCCACACTTTGAAAGTGTGGCGCCCCTGGGAAGGGCGCCACACATTGACTTAAGTTTGGGCGCCGCGCGCGCCCAGCCCGACCCTTCTTCTTTCTTTCTCTTCTTCTCTTCTTCTCTCCTCCAAAGGCGCCCGGTTTTCTCTCTCCCCCTCTCTCCCCCCCACCAAATCAACCACCAAATCGTCAGATCTGTCCGTGGAGATCGTTCCCAACTCGTTGCTTGAGGTAATCTCCTCCGTTTCCCCTCTTTTCATCCATTGATTTTGTGTATTTGCTCCAATCTATATGTGAAACCCTAGATGTGGATTTGGTTGATTTTAGGGTGGAGATGGATTTGGTTGGATGTTAGGGTTGTTGAAGTAGAAGAAATGGTAGTGTGCTAGTTTGTATGGGTAGATTATGTTGATTATGGTAACTAATGAACACATGTGTGTATGTGTTCCCATTATGCTAGGGGGATGGAAAGAATTGTTCATGTTCATCATGTGGAGAAGGATGCTTTCTTGAAGGGAAACATAGAGCCGGACCCGGAAGAGGTTGACTTGGTGTTTGACGTTAGCCCTAGCTTTGCGGAGGTGGTAGCACAAGTTAGGGTTGAGTTGAATTGGAATGAGCCAAATGATGGTTGTTGTGGGTATACTTCATAGGTGTACCATCGACAGTGCCTAGATCCGGCAAGCCCGGGTGGCCCACAGACGGTGATGAGGCATGTGGCCCATCGGGCGGCCCGATTCTGTCGTTGATCATGAAGGAAGAAGTCCAGCCCAGGATCAGCGAGCCGGATCCGTACCGACATAGGAGTAACCCGGATCCATGGAGGCCCATGAGGAACCCGGATCCGATACGACGTATATGGAAGGCGGATCCGTGACGTGCACGGCAAGATATTGTACCGTAGTTAGGCTGTCATCGTAATCCGGCTAGGACTCTCCATGTAAACCCTAGATCCGTGCGCCTTTATAAGCCGGATCCCGGGAGCCCTAGAGGCACAACCACAACTCATTGTAACAACGCGAAAGCGCCCGGATAATTCCGGACAAGCGGCGAGTGAGGCCCTGTCATCGTGCGGGTGTTCCGAAGCTGGGTAACTCGCGTACCACCGTCCCGTGTGCACTCCGCCTATGGCCCCTACTTCTTCTCCCCCTCGTGAGGATCCCTCCTCCGAGGTACCGTCGATTAGGCAACGACAGTTGGCGCCCACCGTGGGGCCTGCGGCGTCTGGAGGCCGAAACCGGGAGGGTTCCGCCATGGGAAGCTACGACGACACCATCGCTGTGGGGCGTGTCCTTTACGCCGGAAATCTGCCGATCGTCCCTCCGGATGAGTGTTGGATTCCGGCTAAAACCGACCCGTCAAGCTCTCCATCGTCCCAGTTGGCGGCATACACATCTTCATCGGGGAAACCGTCGATTCCGACGGAAACCCACCGGTAAGTAAGCGCCGACGCGACCGCCGGCTGAGCGGGACGCGGTCGCGAAGATCCGATCTGAGACGCTGGAACTCCCTAGCGAAGATTCCGCCTTAGATCTGGAAATTTCAAAACCCACCCAATCCGCCCCTGAGCAGGAAATAAAGGTGGAAGACCAATGCAGATCCGCCTGGGTTTCCCAGGTGTTAGAGAAGCAAAGGTGTCACTTCGTACACTTCTTGGCCCATACCGCCGGAACCGCCCCTCATGAAGTCGGAGCTGGTCCCGAGCAGGAAGAGGCACCGGAAAACGGCGCAGATCCGGATCGGGCTCAGCTCGTCGGAGAAAGCGAAGCTCCGGTTGAAGAGTCGATCTTGGGCAATCCGAGCCCAATTTCCGGGGACTCCCCGTCCATGGAATCACGATGACTTCGTTCGCAAGTTGGAGGAGTATGGTCTCGGCGACCAGCTCGAAGTCAACTCCGCCCGACCGAAGCGAGGTTCTCGCAACGGTAGCGGCCGCCGGGACAAACCGGATCCGGAGACCAAGTCGGCCAATCGGAACCATCCCAACAAGGATCTCCAATGTCTCGGGTGCGACCCCAAAGGGATTCTCCTTCGGAGGAAATCCCGTCGCGCGAAGAGGTGGCCGCGCGAGCGGTTCTTAACACACCTATAACTCCGGGCCACGCCGCGGATCCGGAGGCTCTAGAAACCGCCGAGAAAGGAGATGCCGGCCACGGCCAAGAAGGCTCGCCGACGCCGAAGCTGCACTAAAGATAGGAAGGGCGAGATCATGCGGCCTCGGGCTGGAAAACTCGACGGACGAGGACCGCGAGATTACTAACACACTCGAGCACGTCAAGAGCATGAGGGCTGAGTGGGAAGTAAAGATGACTTACGCGCGAGCGGAGGCTGATCGTATTGTCGGAGAAGCAATTCCGCCTCGCGGGATAGCCTTCAACACGCCCGCAGTTCACCGGCCGCTGGAAACTCCAAAGGACAACATGCTCGAAAGCAGCGGAATTGCTGAAGAAGAAGGACGAAGAAGTTGATATCAACCATCTCCGCACATTTGTCGCTTCAGCAATGCAGACGAGCAGAGCAAGGCGGATACTTCGCGCGAGGTTGGAATCCAATCCGGATAACTGTGTATCCACCGCGCAGAAGGACGCCCGCGCCGATCGGCATCCCGACGATGAATCACACACCGGATCCTCAGAGCGCAGAAGAAGGGCCAGGGAACACCCAAACCCGATCCCCGTCCCATCACAGACGCCTCCGTCGGATCCAAGAAAGGGAAAGGATGCGATGTACTCCGGACGAGACAGATACCGCAACCCCTCTCCTCCGCCCAACGGTTACCCGCGACCCCCCGCCGCCGTAGTCCAGCCCGGAAACACCGAGGCCCATAGGGCACGGTGCGATTGTTATCCGCGACAACGTGCTGCCAAGAAACGAGAAACGAGGAGCGTTCGCCGGAACCTCGCCGGAACCGGAACAATGTTCCCGAGCCCGAGCCCGAAGGAGTCGGAATGAAGACCGCGGTCCGAGAACCTCGCCGGAACCGCGATCCGGAACCTCGCCGGAGCCGCGACCCGAGCCTCGTCGGAGCCGTGACCCGAGCCTCGCCGGAATAACCGGGGCAGCCGGCGCCAAGGCGAAGGCAGCCACGAAGCCGGAGTCGGCACCGGGAAGGTCGTGGAGATTCGGATGGCGGAAGCAAGAAGTCGGACCGCCCACCTCGCAGGTCTCCTCGCCACCACCTAGCGGTGGCGGCGGAGGTGGAGGCGGAGGCAATGGCCGGAGATCTCGCTCGCGCTCAAAGTCTCCCCGCCACGGCTCGCGCGACGCACGGGACCGCCTTAACGAGTACGGAACCGACTACATTGGTCCGAAGTGCTTTGGCGGAATGATTCGAGAGGAACCAAAGCCAAGGAGCTCCCTCAAGCTACCCGGAAATCGAAGCATTATGATGGCACCGAAAGGCCGGATACCTGGATTGAGGACTACTACAACGCGAGTAACCTTGCCGGAGGAACCCCTAATATCGCTCGCCGCATGCTCCGAGTTGTACCTTGTAGGACCAGCCCGGATCCGGCTCGGCCGACCTCGAGAAGAACTCCATATTTTGCTCGGTTCGACCCGAAGACCGCTTTTGAAAAACACTTCGGGGGCACCTACAAAAGACCTCGCCACGGCAAGCGACTTGCAAGCTTGTATCCAGAAGAAGGGAGAAACCTCAAGAAACTTCCTCACACGATGGTTGGCATGCAGGAACGAGTGCGAAAACGTCGATCACACCACTGCCATGTACGCCTTTATTGGTGGACTGCAGAGAGGAGGATTGCCGAGGCATAAGCTTACATGTTTGGCGAACGCCAACAAACTGACTTTGGATGAGATGATCTCCATCGCCGTTGATCACACCGCCGCCGATGACGACGCGAGCGGTGACATCGCAGCTACGAAGAATCCCCCTCGCACCGCAGAAGAAGAACCGTGATAACGGTAACAACAGCGGCCACAAACGCAAAAACCCCGATGACCGGAAGAGTGGCGGATCCGAGATGGTCGCCATGGCGTTCCAACGCGGAGGTTCGAGGAGGCGGAAGAGGACGCGGCCGTGGAGGCGGAGCCGGCAGGGGTCGACGAGCATGGCACCGAGGTCACCGGCGGCGGATCCCGCGCCCGCAAACCTACGAGGAGTACGGAGACATGCCTCGCCCGGCCCACTTGGATCCGGCTACGGGGAAGTCCACTCATACCAACCGCAACCGCAAGTGGGTCAACGACCTCAAGAACGACCCGGAGGCGGGATACAAGCGAGCCCGGAAGCACCGCCCACGCGGCAAAGGAGGCAAGGGCAAGAACAAGGACAAGGAGGAGGACAGCTTCCGAGGCGATGGACGAGGATGATAACTCGCCGGATCCCAAAGCCGGATCCGCAGGAAAATCCAACCCCTTCGAGAAAAAGAGCGTGGGGGCTTACCACACCTTCCTCGGAACCCCACGGTCCGTGCTACAAAATCAGCTACCCGGTTCCCGAACGCCACAGCTTCCGGCCTGTGCCGCAGTATGTCAGGTGGTCGGAAGTTCCGTGCACATTTGACAGGGGGGATCATCCCGCCACTGTGCCAAAAGAATACTACGCCTTGGTTGTGAGTCCCCGCATAGACGGGTATGACTTCTCCAAGTGCCTCATGGATGGCGGAGCCAGCTTGAACATCATGTACCTGGAGACTCGGAGCGGATGAACCTCACCAAGGAACAGCTCAAACACAGCACCACCGAGTTTCACGGCGTGGTTCCGGGTAAGAAGGCGAACTCCCTCAGCAGCATCACACTTCCCGTGGCTTTCGGCGATGTTCATAATTTCCGCGAAGAAAAGATCACGTTTGAAGTTGTGCCCTTCAAGAGCTCCTACCACGTCATCTTCGGCAGGCCCACCTACCACAAGTTCCACGCAAGAGCATGCTATATCTACAACAAGCTCAAGATGCCGGGTCCCAATGGTATGATCACCATAACCGGAGACTACAAAAAGGCTCACGAGTGCGAGTTGGGCGAAGCCGCCTTCGCAGAGTCTGTCATATCCGGAGAAGAGCTGAAAGGCTACAGGGCCGCGGTGGATCCGACTGAGATGCAGACCACCAAGAAGCAAATCTCCGAGCAGAAAACCTCCTTCAAGCCCGTGATAGAAACCAAGAAGCATGACCTTATTCCGGGTGACTCTTCCAAGCAGGTTTCAGTCGGGGCCAACATGGACCCCAAATAGGAAAGCGCGCTCGTCGAGTTCCTCCGCGCTAACATGGATATCTTCGCATGGCAACCTTCGACATGTCCGGAGTACCTAGGGAACTCGCCGAGCACTACCTCAACATAAATCCGGGGGCTAAACCGGTGAAGCAAGCTATGCGACGCTTTGGAGATAAGAAGCGCCGCGCCATAGGAATGGAGCTAGCAAAGTTACTAGAAGCAGGTTTTGTAGTAGAAGTTATCCACACCGATTGGGTCGCGAATCCTGTCCTTGTACCCAAAAAGAACACTGAAATACTAAGAATGTGCATCGATTACTCTGGCTTGAACAAACATTGCCCGAAGGATCCGTTTCCCCTGCCGCGCATTGACCAAGTCATTGATTCGACGGCGGGGGCGGAACTTCTGTGTTTTCTTGATGCGTATTCCGGTACCATCGGATCCGGATGAAGGAATCCGACCAAAAGGCGACTTCATTCATTACCCCGTTTGGTACTTACTCGCTATGTTACTATGCCCTTTGGTTTGAAAAATGCAGGTGCTACTTACCAACGTACGATGCAGCGGTGCTCGAAGGACCAAATAGGCCGGAACGTGCACGCTTACGTCGACGACATCGCGGTCATGACCCGGAAAGGATCCGACTTGATCGGCGACCTCACGTAAACCTTCGACAACCTCCGCAGGTACAAGATGATGTTGAATCCGCTGAAATGCGTCTTTGGCGTACCAGCACGGAAAACTCCTTGGCTTCATAGTCTCTCACAGAGGCATTGAGGTGAACCCGGAAAAGATCAAGGCAATCCCGTGCATCAAACGACCAACTTGTCTCAAAGATGTGCAACGACTAACTCGGTTGCATCGCAGCAATCAGCGAGGTTTGTTAGCCGTCTTGGCGAGAAGGCGCTACCTCTCGTACAAGCTGCTGAAGAAAACGAGACAAATTTATGCCGGGACGACGCAGCCGACGCAGCTCTTCGTGGGTTGAAGGAAATACTTACCTCCCCACCTATCTTGGCAGCCCTGCCAGAATCGAGCCAATGCTCCTTTATCCGGCGGCTACCAACAAGGTCGTCGACCTCGTCATCGTGGTGGAGCGAAAGGAAGAAGGTCATGAATATGACGTACAGAGACCTGTCTACTACATTAGCGAGGTGCCGACGGAATCAAAGCAAAGATATCCTCACTTTCGAAGCTTGCTTATGGAGTTTTCCTAGGCAACCGGAAGCTGAGACACTATTTCCAGGAGCACCCAAGAATGGGCTGTGAGCAAAGCTCCGCTGTCAACAATTCTCAACAACGCCGACGCAACAGGACGAACAACTAAATGGGGCATCGAATTATCCGCCTTCGACATCGCTTACAAGCCAAGGACTGCGGTCAAATCCCAAGTCTTGGCGATTTCGTTGCAGATTGGACGAAGCTCCGGATGCAAGTCCGGAGCCGGAACCAGAAACATGGGTCATGCACTTCGACGGATCCAAGCAGCATCAAGGCTCAGGAGCCGGAGTCACCCTGAAGTCCCCTACCGGAGAAGAACTGCAGTATGTTCTGCAGATCCACTTCGAAGCTACAAATAACATGGCGGAATATGAGGCTCTACTACACGGATTGCGCATCGCTAAGGAAATAGGGATCAAGCACATCATTTGTTGCGGAGATTCCGACCTGGTGGCACAGCAAGTAGCCGGAACCTGGAACGCCGTGAAATTCCGTCATGGCGGCCTACGGAGACGAAGTTGACGAGATCGCCAAGAGCTTCCTCGGATACGAAGTCAAGTACGTCGAAGAGACGACAATACAGCGCGAGATATGCTATCCAAGCTCGGATCCGGCAGAAAGCCAATTCCGCCTGGAATTTTCCTAGAGCATCTCCGGATACCCTCGGTGAAGGGCGCTAACCCGGAAAACCCAGAAGTGGCAGTGTTTCCGGCTAAAGAGGTGTTGGCCACCATTCCGGCTTGGACACAGCCTTTCCTGGACTACCTCATCGATCAGAAGTTGCCGGAGGACGAGGTCCTCGCGCGCCAGATCATCAGACGAGCACGATCCTACACAATCGTTGATGGACAGCTCTACAAACGAAGCGCAACAGGGGTATTTCTCAAATGCGTCTCAAATCAAGATGGCATTGAAATCCTCAGAGAGATCCACACGGGGACTCGCGGGCACCATGCCGCTCCCGTATCACTCGTTGCAAAAGCTTTTCGGCTAGGCTTTTATTGGCTCACAGCTAAAGAAGACGCCGATAAGATAGTTAAGACCTCGCCGAGGTTGTCGATACTACGCTACTCAACCAAACGCTCCAGCCCAAGAGCTGAAGACCATACCTATCACCCGGCCATTTGCGGTCCGGGGGCTCGATATGGTTGGTAAGTTAAAAAGATCATCTCCTGGTGGTTGCGAATACCTCCTCGGTCGCCGTTGACAAGTTCAGCAAGTGGATCGAGGCCAAGCCGGTGAGAAAAGCCGACGGTGCTACGGCACTAAAATTTGTCATCGGCCTCGTAATGAGATTCGGCATCCCACACAACGCATAATCACGGATAATGGCACAAACTTCGCTCGGGGAGAATTGAAGGATTACTCGTGAGACAATGGGGATTCGATTGGACCTTGCATCTGTGGCTCACCCACAATCCAATGGACAAGTCGAAAGAGCTAACGGTCTAATATTATCAGGAATCAAGCCACGCCTCGAAGAACCGCTGCGACGAGCAGCCGGAGCTTGGGCCGATGAACTAGACGCTGTTTTGTGGAGTTTGCGAACTACCCCTAACAGGTCAACAGGGTTTACCCCTTTCTTCCTGGTATACGGATCCGAAGCTGTGATTCCCTCCGACATCATCCATGATTCACCGCGAGTTTCCGCCTATAACGATGAAACAGTCGACGACGCCAGCACAGCTATCTCGTGGACCCGATCGAAGAAGCTCGGAACCTAGCTGACCAGCGTTCCGCCATCTACCGCACGAGGCTCCGACGCTATCACGGCTCGTCGAGTTCGGAAACGCTCCTTCATGGCCGGAGACCCGGTCCTCCGCCTTCGACAGTGAAAGACCATAAGCTGCAATCTCCATGGGAAGGACCCTTTGTCGTTAGCAAAGTGCTTCATAACGGATCGTACTACCTTGTCGATTTCCGCGAGCTGAGGGATAGACCTGCTAACTGGCGCCGGAAACGCAAGCGTGAGGATCCGGATGACATCTACGATGAAACAGATCGCCCTTGGAATATCGCACAGCTTACGTCCTTTCTACACTTAGCATATTTTTCCGAGTTACAAACTCGTAATAGTTATACATGATCAATGAAATAAAGCTTATGGTTCACTCTTTGAGTCTTTTACCTCCTTTACTTGTTCATTTTAGATCGTGTATGTTTTTTCCGACTAAAACCGCAGAGCTGGATGTTTTCCGCCTAGGCGTGTATAAAAGTTGTGATTTCTAAAATCGTCCTTCGGGACGTAAGCTTAAGTTTTCTGATTAAGTTGTTATCTGTTGCGAACTCGTGGATTCCTAGTAGCGATTTCCGGCACCTATGCCTGGGGGCTTGTTTCCGCGGTTATGGACGGATTGCCATTGGGCTTCGTCGCCGCTGGCGAGCGTCTCCGGCTAAGGTTTTCCGGCTCGTGGAAGGTCAAGCGGGCAAGCCGGAAAATAACAAGATCAGCACTTGCTTTCCGACATAAAACGAAACATGCGCATAATATTAAATGGATAGCAGGATAAGTGTTTCCGCCCCATGCATAATCGTTTCGTTCCTAGCTACTTAAGAATTTAAAGTCTTATTACAAACCCTCGCTGGGGCCAAAATGATGCAACTTGTTTCATTGTTTCAAACAGGAACTCTACTCGGAGTCCTCCTCTTCAGATTGCTGGTAGCTGGAGCCGTCGTTGACATAGGCATCCCAAATGGGCCTGCCTAATATAGTACCCGGGGTTTATTAAAGGCCCACTACTCGAAGGATAAGAAGACTCGAGAGCCCAAGATGTATTTAAGGAAAAGATAGAGTTGTAATAGGAAGTGTTATTTGTAATCTGGCGGGATGAGTTAGAAACCATCCCGGACTCCGTAATCCTTGTATAGCACGAATCCCTCGGTTCCACCTATATAAAGGGGGGTCGAGGGACGAGAAGATCATCGAATCATTGTCCGCAAACCCTAGTTTTCATATTCGTCGAGTACTTTTCTACTGAAACCTTCGAGATCTACTTGCCCTCTACTTCTAACTAAACCCTAGCCTACAATCCATAGGCATTGACAAGTTAATCCCTTGTCAATTGGCGCCGTCTCGTGGGAATTAGAGGCGTAAGGATCTGATCTCGATGGCACGTTCAAGATCTTCGACATCGTCAACCGGAAGCAACACTATGGATCGAGGTAAACAGATCGCTATCGGGTCCCGTTGATTTTGTTCCTCACCCACCCTCCCGTTTGGATGCATATGCGTATCTGGCGGAGCCCCTGGAGATGACGTTCGGAAGGTTCCACTTTCGCGTCGGGAAGGAAGGATCGTATCGTGTCGAAATTCCGATTTCGTCGGGATCGTCGGCGGTCGATTCTGAACTTTCAAGCTATGCATCATCAAGCGAGTCGAAGAAGAAACTTCGGCAACACGCTACGTCGGCATCGAGCAAGAGAGAAACTCGCCAAGATCTTCAGCAACGCATCGTTTGGGTCATCTCGCGGACTCATATATAAGCGATGGCTCAAGCGATGTCGACAGTTACGACTTCGTCGACAAATCTCTCACAGTGGGCAAGGTCTTCATCAATCTCAACAATGATGTCACCGAACCCAACATAGATCTGAGTACAAAATATCATCAGATTTATGCTATCGAAGACCAAGAGGAAACATCGGAGGCTTTCGACCAATTGGGAAATCCTTTTGTCGATCCCTCAGATCTAAGGAGAGGTATGGGCACCAAATATGTCGGGCCCACACCACGCGTCAGAGTCCAACTTCCACGAGCAGCTCTGGGATAGAGCGGCAAAAGCCATAGATGGTTCGAGAACCAATGACGACAACAGCTACAGCTCAAGAACTGCAAGCTTATCAATATATGCTCGCACGAACCGCCCGAGAAATAGAAAAGCAGGCACTGAGCTAAACAGGAGAAAGGAGGCAGCTTACGCATCCCGGCGAGGAGAAGGGCAGATCTAAGTGGACAATCTAGAGTTTCGGGTGATAGCCACGGGAGGCTCGGAACGAGAGGAAGATCAAGGCTACAACACATACCCGAAGCGGACGGAGAGTACTTGGTTCAAAACCTCGACATGTCCTTTATGTCGATAGATACAAGAGGAAATATTATCCCTAGGACACCAGAAGCTGGGTATATGGCGACACAAGCTTACATCCTCGCATCCAAGCCACCCCCAGGAGATCCAAGGGAAACATTATACAACATGGCATTAGCAGGGAGTTGGAGCTATGGGGACAGCGTTCGTAGCAACGCCTCCCGAAGGAGCAAGCAAGGCAAAATAGTCCACGACCTGCAGCGGTAACGGCGGCAGCTCCGGAAGGACCAAGTGGAGCAAGAGACACAGGAGTGCAAGCAAGGGTCGACAGAGCAAGGCAAAGCAGAAGAGATCATCGGCAGTCCCCGGAGCTTAATGACGAGGATATGTGCGGTCTACCGTGCTTCACGAGAAGAGTCCGAAAAACTCGAGTCCCCTCGAGATTCAAGTTACCCGATCACTTCAAAAAGTTCGACGGCCCGCAAGACCCGGAGGACCGGTTAATTGATTACCTCGAGACGGTGAAGCTAACCGGAGGAACTAGAGCAACAGCGATGCAAAGTATTCAGGTGCACTTAAGTGGAGCCGCACGATCTTGGATCAAAAAACTTCCGCCAGGATCCATCGACAGCTGGGAAAGTTTCGAGGACGTATTCGTCAAGAACTTCAGGTCCACATGCAAGAAGCCTGCATCGTTGGAAGAGCTGAGGGCGTGTCGACAAAAGCCAGATGAGTCAATGAGAAAATACATCCAAAGGTGGAACATCATAAAAAACTCGGCAGAAAATATATCTGACGAGAGAGCAATAGATGCGTTTGTCGCAGGAATCAGGCGCGGAGATTTTGTCGAGGACTTGGGAAGGACCAATCCAAAAACAGTATCCGCGTTGATGGAGATAGCAAATAGATGGGCAGACGGAGAAGACGCTGTCCACAATAAACGACACAGGTCGCCATAGGAGGACCGTGGTCGAAATTATCAGACGAGGCGACGATTTCCTCGGCAGTATCCGAATTATGACGCCCCGGGGCAAATTTCGGCAGGATTTCGGTCAAATACGGAGCAAGCAACAGAGACGATTATCAGAGAAGCAATGAACAGCGAGGCGATAATAGGGACGACTCCCGTAACAGGCAAAATAGTGGGCCAAGGTTTCCACGACCTTTTATGTCTCCCGAAGAAATGCTGAACGGACCATGCCAGATGCATTTCTTCCTCGACAGCAATGGGAAAAGACAGTCAGGACACCTGCAGAAAGATTGTCGAAATTTCCAAGCAATGTTCAGATGTGCAGAAAACGCTCATGCACGAGCAGCACAGAGAAACCCTCGGGAGCCTAGGAGCGAAGTTCATCTACCGCCACCTCCCGCGATTACAGAAGGCAATCAACACCAGCTCAGAATAGCGGCAGCACCTGCACCACCACCCTATGTTGATCCTAACTCCAACGGAGCAGTGTCGATGATTCAGAAGGGAAGGCCATCCAATAGAGCTCAAAAAGTAATCTCACGACAAGTGTTTATGGCAGAGAAAATGCCTCCACCAACAGTTGAGTACCTCAATTGGTCAGGGCAAGACATTGGCTTCACCATAGCAGACCATCCGCAGCAAGTTCCCCGACCGAGGCGGTCGAGCACTCATTCTGCCGGCGGTTATCGCAGGATTTGACGTTTCTCGAGTATTCATAGATGGTGGCAGCAGCTTAAACCTCATGTATGCGGATACATTGAGGAAGATGAACATATCCTTAGCAAACCCGAAGCCAACGGACACAAGGTTCCACGGAATCACACCGCGAGAAACCAAGTTACCCATTGGGGAAGATCAACCTCGACGTTCAGTTTGGAACCCGAGAAAATTATAGAATCGAGAACCGGAGTTTGAAGTCGTGGATTTTCCATCGCAGTACCACGCTTTGTTGGGACGACCAAGCATACGCTAGATTTATGGCAGTACCACACTATACATACCCGTTATGGAGATTGCCCGGACCCAAGGGACCAATCACGGTCAAAGAGAGTTTTGCCTTAGCAGATAAGTGCGACAAGGATTTCCATCGGTTATCAGAAACCTTCGGGATGCAAGCTGAATACTTGGCGTCGAAGAGCATGACTGATTACGACGTATTGCCAGACGTCGGAAGGCCAAATAAAGAATCAACTTTCAACACAGAGAAAAATTCTAAGGAGGTGCGGATTCACCCGACGGATCCAAAAAGACGACATCCATTGCAAACAACATGGATATCGCATAGGAAAGCGCGCTCGTCGAGTTCCTCCGTGAGAACTGGAAAATCTTTGCATGGTGTCCAGCTGACATGCCGGGAGTACCCGGGGAACTTGCCGAGCACCACCTAAATTTGGATCCAACAGCGAAACCAATCGGACAACCTTTGCGGCGTTTTTCGGAACCAAACCGCAAATCCATGTCGTCGAAATAAATCGACTAGAAGAAGCTGGTTTTATCGGAGAGATATCTACGAAGCCACATGGGTAGCTAACCCGGTGGATGGTGCCGAAGAAAAACACGACAGTCCTTCGCATGTGCGTCGACTTTACGTGTCTCAACAAACATTGCCCTAAGGATCACTTTCCCTCCCAAGGATCGATCAAATTATCGACTCCACAAGCAGGTTGTGAACGTCTTTCCTTTTTGGATGCATACTCGGTTACAACCAGATCAGATTAAAAGAAGATGATGAAGCCAAAACAGCGTTTATTACACCTTACGGCGTGTTTTGCTACAAGACAATGCCCTTCGGTCTAAAAAATGCGGGAGCAACATATCGAGAGGATGATGCGAAGTGTTTAGCAACACAGATTGGGAAAACGTGCAAGTATACATCGATGATGTCGTCATAACATCAAAAAAGGGAACAACGCTGATCGAGGATCTCAAAGAAACTTTTGACAACCTCGACAAATTCTGCCTCAAGCCGAACCCGACGAAGTGTTCTTTTGGCGTCCCAGCGAGGAGAACTTCTGGGGTTTCTAGTTTCAGCAAGAGGGATTGAAGCAAATCCCGACAAAATACAAGCCATAGTAACAATGAGGAAGCCAACGAAGTTGAAGGAAATACAACAGCTAACTGGGCGAGTCGCAGCTTTGAGCAGATTCGTCGCCAGGTTAGGAGAAAAAGCGTTACCATTTTATGCGCTGATAAAACAAGGAGATAAATTCCAGTGGAACGAAGAAGCCGATAGAGCTTTTGAGGATCTGAAGCGAAAAATCTCGACACCACCAATCCTGGTAGCTCCAAAGGAAAAGGAACCTCTCCTGCTCGTATATTGCAGCTACACCCCAAGTGGTTAGCACGGTGTTAGTTGTCGAAAGAGAAGAAGAAGGGAAAATCCATGGAGTGCAGCGACCGAGTATACTTCGTGAGCGAAGTCTTGTCGCCCTCAAAACAAAGGTACCCTCGTACCAAAAGCTAGCATATGGAGTGTTCACGACGAAGACGAAAATTGCGCCACTATTTTTCTGCACACCCGATCATAGTGGTCAATGAAGCTCCCTTGTCAAACATACTGAACAACCCAGAAGCCACGGGTCGTGTCTCCCTTTGGGGAATAGAACTTTCCCCTCGGGACATCACATACGAAAAAAGAAAAGCAATAAAGTCGCAAATACTACCGGACTTCATCGCAGAGTGGATGGAGTTGCAAAATACAGGACCCCCAGATTTATCGAGAACCTGGACTATGAACTTCGATGGATCCAAGAGGTTAGAAGGGGCTGGCGCAGGAGTAGTACTCATATCACCTGAAGGCGACAAGTTGAAGTACATCCTTCGGATGACGTTCCCTAACGCGTCTAACAATGAAGCGGAATATGAGGCTCTCATACACGGGATGAAGATGGCGAAAGACTGCGTGAGCAACTCGACTAAAAATCTTTGGCGACTCACGGTTGGTAGCTCGGCAAGTTATGAACCAATGTGACGCGATCAATGATAGCATACAAGGAGGTGTACAATGAGCTCGAGAAATTGTTCGATGGATGCGAAGTAAATCATATTAGCAGATTGAGCAACGACGAAGCCGACGTTCTTGCAAACATCGGGTCGCGGTGCCTTGCGGTCCCACCAGGTGTATTTTGGGAGGAGATAACGAGAGATCCACCGAGACGTTAAAATCAAAAAAGAAGGAGAAGAAACCCTCGGGGGCTATCAAGGAGAAGCAAGAGGAAGAAGAAGAGGAGCAAGACCTGGTCCTAGTAATACAGATACCATGGATGCAGCCATACATATCATATATCCTCAGGAAAGAAATACCCGATGATCCAGTTGAAGCAAGGCGAGTAATTCGACGCTCCAAAGCTTTCACGGTGGTTAAAGGAGAATTATATAAGCGAAGTATTTCAGGCGTCTTGCAAAGGTGCGTTACACCCGAAGAAGGAAGAATAATTCTAAAGGACGTACATGAAGGAATATGTGGCCACCACGCAAGTAGTCGAGCTATCGCAGCCAAGGTTTTTCGGGCAGGATTCTACTGGTTGACAGCAATAGAGGACGCTAAGGACATAGTACGAACTTGCGATGCGTGTCAAAGGTTTGCCGCAAAACCTCACTCTCCGAGCAGCAGAGCTAGCACCAATACCTTTGTCATGGCCCTTTGCACAATGGGGACTCGACATGGTAGGCAAGTTACACAAATCGTCGCCGGGAGGAAAGGAATACATGCTAGTAGCTGTCGACAAATTCACAAAGTGGATAGAAGCGAAGCCGATAAATTCACCAGACGGAGCATCTGCAGTAAAATTCATAAAAGACCTCGTCTTCAGATTTGGAGTGCCCCACAAGCATCGTCACAGACAACGGCAGCAACTTCACATCCAATGAATTCAAAGACTATTGCGAAGAGGTGGGTATCAAGCTGAACTTTGCATCGGTCGCACATCCTCAAACCAATGGGCAAGTCGAGAAAGCCAATGGCATCATCCGCAATGGCATCAAGAAGCGCTTGTTAGGACCACTAGAAAAAGCTCGACATACCTGGCCTGAAGAACTACCAAGTGTGTTATGGAGCATCCGAACAACTCCAAATACAGCAACACAGGAAACTCCATTCTTTCTGGTACATGGAGCAGAAGCAGTATTGCCAATCGAAATAGAGCACAACTCTCCACGTGTCGCGGAGTATGACGAAGAAACGTCGAGAAAAGCGCTAGAAGATGATGTGGACGCACTTGATGAAGCTCGAGATGAAGTATTGTCTCGAGTAACCAAATATCAACAGGACTTGAAGAATTACCATAGTCGACGATTGCGGCCAAGATCTTTTCAGGTGGGCGACCTAGTTCTTCGGCTCACGCAAAAAAGTCATGAAAAACTCGAGTCACCATGGCTCGGCCCTTATATCGTCACGAAGTAATCGGAGGAGGAGCATACGGGATAAAGGACAAGAAGACAGGGGTGGAGGAGCCAAACCCCCGGAACGTGGCGCAACTCGGGCGGTTCTACGCCTAGAGTCGAAATATAGTCCTTGTAAAACTTCAATGTACTGAAACGCCCGCGAGTTTTCAGACGCACTCTTTTCCTTTTTCGGGGCACCGAGTGGGGCCGGAGAAGGTTTTTAATGAGGCGGGCTCGCGGTGCTGCAATATAATAAAGATAGTGGATATATCACCTTTTTCTTTATCAACGTGACCAAAGTCATCGCTCCGAACGAATTTCAATATAGTTCATCGATAAAAGAAGAAAAAACCTCGCCTTGGTATTCAAATACCTCGTGAGTCAATAAAAATACAAAATAGTACTCAGTAAAAGCTCGGAGGTTCATATTTGCCTTCAAAATATAAATGCCTTGGTCCACAACCTCGCAAATATACAAATATAGTAAAAAGTCACCGACACACTCGGGGGCTAGACAAACATAGAAATATAAAGGTTGCTTTACAATATAGTCATGGACTACAAAGAAGAAATTTCTACAAGAAGAAAATAATTAGTCTTGATTCGGTATGTCATCAAGAGTAACCTCGTTCTCTTCAGGAGCAAGCACCAAGAAAATCGGCATAATGGCCATCGGCAAAAAAGTCGGCATCCATCCGAAGAAGGTCCTCAATCATTTCTTCGGCTATAGGTGTAACCTTCGTATTAATCCTATCAACACCAACTCTCCGACGTTTTACCTTTTGATGAACCCTCTCGACAACTTGGGCAAGGTCAAGCTTCGAGTGGCAGATCTGGAGCATGATAAGAGCAAATCTGGCACCAGCCACCAGTTGTGCTTTGACAAAATCGTGAATACTGCGAGCATCCTTGAACCTTTCCATCAATTCAGGAAGAGTTTTTGGTGGGACATTCCGAGGAAACATGGAGTTGTAAACCATGGATAAGGTTTTGGTACAAAAGTGAAGGAAATCACGGGTTTGAGAGGTACGATCTTGAAATCTGGTAATTTGGCGGGTCCTCTCCGGAGTGGCCCAAAACAAAGAACCATGGTCCAAGGAAAGATTGACAAGGAGGTTTGTCCTAGTGTTTACCCTCTCTTCCTCGGCAGCGAGATCAATAAAGGCACCTATCAACACAACGAAGGGACAACCTTTAGGAGACAATAGCATGAAGATGAAAGATATCACAAGACGAGACAAACATACCCGACATATCTGCACTGGCTTCATTCATTAACTCGAGCATGAAATTTTCTCGAGTGACCGCTTTTTCAGCTTCAGAAACAGCAATCTCCTTAGCAGCCATAGCCTCGCGGACTTGCTGAAGGGCAACTTTTTCGGCTTCAGATGATTTACGAGACTGCTCCATCATCACAAGTGTTTGCTTCTTCGCATACTGAAGTTGTTGTCGAAGATCATTCAATTCTTGCGACAAGGTATCATCGACAGGTGCAGCATCAGTAACAGTTTTCTCCGCGCGGGAAGAAGGCGAAGCATTGGAAGGAGTAGGAATTGGAGTATAGTTATCAAATATCAACTGAAATTTAAACAGAACAACATCAAAAAACAGGCAAAGATAGAGTTCTTCATTAATCTCTTGGGAATAATTACAAGGGCACTACAGTGGAGCTAAGGAAATACGTGTCGCCAAAAGACTACTTTGGCGACAAGAGCAAAAGAGGCAAAAGAAAAACAGAGGCATGCAACTAGACCTCCGGCCTTGACGAACTAGGAGTCGACGTTGGCTTGATCCCGAGATACGCCAAGATTTTCTTCGTATTGGGCTTGGCCGCCTTCATCAGTGACTTCCACCTCGACTGCTCTATTTGATCGGTGTCGCCAACCTTCGTCCGGTCGAGAGTCCGCCGACCGTCGGCAATCCGAGCAACAAGTATTTTCAATGGCTACCTTCATGTTCTCATGGCGCAGCTTCAGCCCAAGATCTTCCGATGTATTGAACATCTTGGCGAGGTCAAGGAAAGTTGAAGGTTCCTCTTTCTTCGGGAAAAGTAGGGGAACAACGCCGACAAAGCCCCACTGGCATTGGCCACGCCTTCACGAATTTCGCGTCCATGGGACTCTAGAAGAGAAAGTGCGTCAAGGAGAGGGTCATTGACAGGTTTCTCCAGATCAAAATCTTGGTTGGTTTGAGCTGCCACATAAAACAGAATGTTAGTCGAAAACCAAGAAACAAGAAGTACAAGCAAAACAGAAGGGACAAGCGATATTACTCAGCGTACGTCGACTTTGCGAATTCAAGCGCTTGATGATCCCTTGTTCTCGTGCAACCTGTGCAGATTTTTGCTCGTGCAAAGCAGATTCAGCATCTTTGAGCCTTTGCTGCAATTCTTCGACACTAGCAGCCTTTGCTTTGGCATCATCAGCTTCAGCTCTGGCTTCGCTAGCGGCAAGCTCAGCCTTCTTGCGAGCCGTTTCACTTTTCTCAAGATTCCGAGAAAGTGTCTCGGCACGTTTGTTAGCCTCTCGCAAGTTTTTCCGTTGAGAAAGGAAAAGAAAGAGAAGAAAGATTAAAAACAGCGACAAGCGTAAGGAGTAAAAATTCAAGGAAAAACAGCAAGTACAACGATCGTTACCTTCGGCTCGTCTGGCATACTCGCGGTACCCAATAAATTGGGATCCGATGCGGATGAGATCCTTGATCATAGGCTGTCAAAGAAAAAAGTAAGAAGGGGAAAAACTTCGGCATTACAAGAGTAAGGGTCCGCAAAAGCAAAATAGAGGAAATATAGATCTCGATAAACTTACATCATCTAAGAGCTGCGACGAAGAGCTGCCCAATTGAGGAGGAGGCTCAACGACCATTTCAACCCTTGCCCTTTTTGGTGAAGGGACAAGGGGGCTCGATGGTGGAGTAGTGGTGACGACGTTTTGTTGGGGAGGCGATGTTTCATCTCCTTCAACTAACGTGTCTGAAACAAGCACAGTACGTGACGTGCTGGTCCGAGGAGCTACGTCAGTAACTGGTACTTCTTCCTCATCACTAGTAAACAAAAATCGACAGTACAAAAAGCAAGACAGAGTTAAATCTTTCGAGTACACCACAAAAAGGAGGAGAGATAAAATTGACTTACGAGCTGATGAGGGACTCAAAATAAGGATCATAAGCTGCCTTCGGATCAGAAGGAACAACTTCTTCAGCCTTAGAAATACCAGAATCCTCGACTTCAGTCCTTTTCCTTTTGTTCTTCGGAGAGACAGCAGGAGGAAGGGATTCAGTCGATTCACTAGCTTCAGACTCAACCTCTCTCTCATGAGAAGCCGCAGATTTGTGAGAACCCGCGACTTCACTTCCAGGAACAGAGGAGCCTTGAGTATCTTCGGCAACAATACCCATTTCTTCGACTTCTCCATCCTCAGGAAGAGGAGGAAGGGAAGCCATAGTAGGGTGATTCTACAACAAAATAGCGGCAGAGAGAAAGATAGCGAGATATTAATACAATGAGATGCAGGGAAAAATTCGGAACAAGATAAAAAATTCGAGAAGGCAAAATACCTCGGGGAGAGGATTAGTGGAGCTGTAGGGTTCCACGCGACAAGAGGAAGGAATAGGATCCTTCTTACTCAGCGAGGTAATTCTTCGAACAAGCTTCTCCAAGTCCTTCACGTAAAGATCATTGGAGAGCCTATTGGCGTCATTGGCACCGGAATACGTCCAAAGGGGATTTTTGCGAGCCCGAAGAGGCTGCACTCTAATCCTAAGAAAATAGGCTATGATTTGGACACCGGACAACTCTTTTCCTCGAGTATTTTGGAGCCGATGAACACGAGTCATAAGAGCTTCGTCGCCTTTCTTTCTTCTTCGGAAGCTTCGGCGTCCCAGGAGTGGCGGCGTTGAATCTTCGCGTTTCCGTCGAAAGGAACTATGTTGTGTTCCACGGAGTTGGCGCTTTCTTCGTGTATATAGAGCCACCTCTTGCGCCATCCTTGGACAGAGTCGGGAAATTTGACGTCGAAATAATCGACATCAGTTCGGACACAGATAACTACGCCACCTATGTTGTAGGTGGCGTGGTGAGCGCCATTACGGCGAAGGCGGAAAATGCGTTTCCGGAGAGCCCAATTGGGAGCAACTCCAAGAAAGCATTCGCAAAGTGTGATAAAAATAGAAATGTGAAGAATGGAATTGGGGGTCAGCCGGTGCAGTTGAATCCCATAGACAAAGAGAAGACCGCGGAGGAAATCATGGATTGGGGTAGAGAGGCCGCGGATAAGATGATCAACAAAACTAACCCGATACTCCATTGGAGGCTTGGGATAGCTTTCTTCACTGGGAAAGCGGATGGCGCCTTCCTTCTTCATCAGGCCAAGCCTTTTCATCAGGTTGGCGTCTTGGTTGGAGATTTTGGATCTCTCCCACTCAAGATCTTCAGCGGCCATCGCGGACTCTGGAGTGCTGTGGCGGGTCAAACGCGCACGCGGTGGCATCCACGGCAGCGGATTGAGCAATGTATGCGAGAGCGGGAATCGGCGAAGATTGGGCGCAGAGGAAGATTTGCGAAGAGGAACAGGTGAGCGGCGCAAGCGAGGGATGAACGGAGGTTGAAGACAGGTTTATATAAGAATTGGGTGAAGCGAGTGTACCGTTGGATGAGGAAATCGTGTGGTGAGAATTGATCTTCTAGTTACAAGGGCAAAAAAGTATTTTTATCGGGATAGGCGTTACCGTACGTGCACCAGAAAAAGCGGAGGACGTGTGTCCCCCACTTGCACGACGTGTCAACATGGTGGGAACGATGGACCCACAAAGCAGAAAAATATCGACCATTGATAGAGTTGAAGAAAATTTGGCAAGGGAAAATATGTCGACGAGAGAAAGGAGAATGGCGATAGGATAAGTTATTTGAATGCATCGGGAGCCTTTGGTCAGAAACAAGTTTTTGCCCAAATGCTCGGGGGCTACTTCGAAAAAAAGAAAAATTTCGACAATGGCAAATATAGAAAATGTTGAGCCTACAACCAAGCACAAGTTCTTGGCTGTAGCCTCGGGGGCTACTCCCATCAGGAGCGCTGTTCGCGCACCCGATAAATAAAAAAAAAAGAAGAGAGAAAAAAAGAAAGAGAGAAGAAGAAGGAGGAAAGAATATCAGGAGATAATGGCAATATAGTGACAAGGTGGACTAAAATGTCGAGCCTACAACCAAGCACAAGTTCTTGGCTGTAGCCTCGGGGGCTACTCCCATCGGGAACGCTGTTCGCGTGCCCGATGAAATTAACAAAGGAAAAATAGAACAAGCAAGAGAGTATATTTCGAGTTATCATTAACTCTCCATATACTCCCATCGGGAAAGCAATATAAATCATTTTTGACTCGATAAAATGTGCCATTCCAACAGCCGGAAAAGCACTCGACAATATATTCTCAGAACGCCGAAGTTGCGATCAATTTCTGAATGCCGCAAAATTGCGAAGGTAAGACCCCAGACCTATTCTGTTGGGCGTGGCATCGCCGAAGACTCGCGCTCGCTACTTTTATCCGTATCAACGGATACGAAGAAAAATCCTAACGGACGCGTTAGGTACTCGATAAATTTAACCGGGACTCGACGAATGGTAAGACCTTAAGCGGCGCTCGTCGAAGTTTACACCGGTATCCCGAAATCATGTCCGGGGACGTGATTTTGAAGTAGGTTTTTGCGGATTGCCACTAGAGCGGTTAACTAGTACACGATCCGTCGGATGAACTAGCCCCAATTACCAATATCCCTGTACAATATAGAATTTTGTGAGAAAAAGTATAAAAGTTAGAGCTTTCGAGTAAAAATAAGCAGTGGAGATTTTCCCTGATTCTACGATTCAAGCAAAATCTCGGGGGCTACTGACATAGGCATCCCAAATGGGCCTGCCTAATATAGTACCCGGGGTTTATTAAAGGCCCACTACTCGAAGGATAAGAAGACTCGAGAGCCCAAGATGTATTTAAGGAAAAGATAGAGTTGTAATAGGAAGTGTTATTTGTAATCTGGCGGGATGAGTTAGAAACCATCCCGGACTCTGTAATCCTTGTATAGCACGAATCCCTCGGTTCCACCTATATAAAGGGGGGGTCGAGGGACGAGAAGATCATCGAATCATTGTCTGCAAACCCTAGTTTTCATATTCGTCGAGTACTTTTCGGCTGAAACCTTCGAGATCTACTTCCCTCTACTTCTAACTAAACCCTAGCCTACAATCCATAGGCATTGACAAGTTAATCCCTTGTCAGTCGTCACTGTCACCAGATCCGGCTCCAGAGTCGTTTCCAGAGTTTCCTCCGGAATGCTCGTTGCTGGACCCGGATCCTTCCCCATAAAACTCTGGCTCGCTTGCTTCCTCCTCCGCGTCGGAAAAACCTTCGGGCAGGTTGTGCTTGTTGTACCAGAACGAGTGATCCACTCGCCTGACAAACAGCTCTTCATAGCCTTCAGTTTCCGCGAGAAGGGCGCTCATGTCGGAACTCTCGGGGGCTCCGCGGGCAACTTGCGCCAGATTGAGTGAAGGGAAGAAAGCCTTGCATGTGGCCAGGACCAAGGAGGCGGCTCCGCGCGCTGAAGATTTCTGCCAGTCCTTGATGAACTCCGGCACCTGTCGCATAAGATTGGTCATCGTATCGATGAGCGAGGTTTTGGCCTTCTTTAGCGATAGAGCCGTGGCAATTCCGCGACAGGCTCCAAACAGTGCATCAATGGAGTTCCGCACTTCCTCGTATGCTTCCGTCCTCGTCAGGTTTGAATCTTTCGTCCACTCAAAGCCAAGACTTGCTGTGGAAGAAAGAGGTTCAGTTCCGTCAGAGAAAACATGAAAGATGGTCGGAGCGACGACGCGGAAGAATGCTTACGGAAGATAAGTTTGTCAATGGCTTCCGCCTCCGTTTCCAGGGCTTTGTTCTTGGCGAGTGTGGAGATCACGCGGCCTTGGCTTTTCTCCAGCTTGTCAATCAGCTCCGCCTTCTCGCGGGAATGCTTCTCGGAGAGTTCCCTCCTCGCTTCAGTTTCTTTGCTTGAGGATTCTTTCATAAAGTTTTGGAGGGACTCGTTCTCCGCCTCAAGCACCGTGACCTTCGCGGAAAGCTCATCAAGCGAGGAGCGCTTAGCAGATTCTTCTGAAGGCAGACAAGTCACACATATTATGCATCATGCATTATGACTTAACACAAAAAGTAAAAAATCCGGATCTTGTACCTTTCAGGCGGGTCTCAAGCAGCTGGATAGCCTTTTGGCTATTTTCCGCGTTCTGGCGCAGCCCCTCGATCTCCGTGATCTGTTCCAGCACATGGATGCGCAAATCTTCATGCAATTTCCGTGTGGTCTGTGAAGCAGCAGGGAGTTAGCCGGATATTCAAAATCTTGGGGGCTAGCGAGGAGTTCAGTTTGAGATATAAAAATTTTAAATTTCCGTCTAAAGTACATTTTGAGAAAGCATCGGATAATACATGTTATTCGGAACTATATCACCCAATGCTTGGGGGCTAGTATTACCTGCCGCACTTCCCGTGCTTGGCGAAAAAATCCTTCGGAGTTCTCCTCCGGGTCGGCGAGTTCGCGCACCTCCTCCTCCGGTTTTCCCCATACTGTGTTCAGCATGACGGAAACCTTCGCGTGACGTTCTGCAAGAGTAAGCTTTTGGAGGGACGGAGTTGGTTGAAGGTTGACGCGGGTCGCGTTGGTGACTTGAAGTAGCTTGGCCTTTTGCTCCTGTTCTTCTCCGGTTGGCCCCGCGAAAGCGGAGCTTGGCTGATCAGGCGGAGGAATGGGCGAGGAGGTCCCCTTGGCGGAGTCGCCCTGGTAAACGGGATCTTCGGGAATGTCGTCAAGGTCAATGACGTCCTTCGGATCCGGCTTGCTGGCAGATGAAGCCTTCGGCGGAACTTCCACCTCAGGAGTGATAGGGACAGAAGCCGGAGATGGCTTGACCTTCTTCTTGGTGACCCTTGGGGCCTTGGGAGGTTGGCTTCCGGAACTACAGGAAAAGCATACAAACATAAGAACAAGTGTTAAAACTGGAACTTGGATCTCAGAAAGGAGACGCTTACCCGGAAGGTTTGAAAAAGTGCTGGATGGCAGGCTGCCCTTTGTTGCTGGTATTGATCAGCGCGAGGCGCTTCTTTTCCGCCTCAGCTTTCCGAGTAGCCGCGATACTAAGTGTTTCGCGGGGGCGTTTCGCTGGGGAGCTGGAAGGGGCTGGCCTTTTCCTCTTCGCAGGGCGGCTGGCTTCAGGAGCTTCCGCCTCCGATGCGGCTTCTGGATCCGGGTTACCGGTAGATGGGACTCGGAGGAGGTTTCCGAGTTCATTCTCTTCAAGCGCTTCGAGCTAATGCAAAGATAAAAACTTAGGCAAAGTTTGAAGAAAAACAATAAATCAAGTCCAGATGCCGTACCGCGGTTCCGGATCCCTCCGTGTGGATGTCTTTGTTGCATACGTGAACATGGAGTTCACGTGGGATTTTGAGGAGGAGCCGGATCCTCTTGTCAATAGCGTCGGCGGACAGGTTATCTTTGGTGGCGCGCATTGAATCTTCGCGCCCTGTGTATTCAAACATCAAGCGGTCCCTATGTTGGAGCGGCTGGATCCGCTTGGTAAACCAGGAGAGGGTCAAATCCTTCCCTGTGAGCCCTTCCTCCGTGAGCTTGCAGATCCGCCTTACTGCGCGGTTTAGCTGAGGCGAGTCGGAGAGGTGGGGGCACTTGTGTCCATGCCGGAGTCTCGTTGGCGGGGCTGTTCTTGAATGTTGGAAGTTTTTTGTCGCTCGCCGGGTCGGAGACGTCCTTCGGTAGAAGAAGCCTCCGGACCGGTACCTCGCGGATTCATGGCGATCGGTGTGGGGGTAGACGCGACCCGGGCGGAGGAGGAAAGTGATGGATCCGCAAGTTGGCGGTTCGGAAGTTTGGCGGATCTTCTCTTTCTTGACAGGTGAAGAAGTATCGGAACGAGAGGAAGCTGCGGAGTCACGCGGAGGTGGCCTTCGCAGAGAGCGACATGGTTGCTAATGGCGAGCACACTTGTTTGGAGATATATTGTGGGGTTGGAGCCCATATGTCTTCGAATTTCTCGGAAGAAGTCCGAAGGCGGAAACGAGAATCCGCGCTCCACTAATGCTTTCGTCGGCACCATCTCGTCATCCTTAGGAGCCGGAGTTGGTTCTAGTGGAACCGACCTCCGGCTTCCGGGTTGCGGGAAACCCTCCGCCTCGAGGTTCTTCAGTTCCGTTTCGGTGGTGGTACAGGGCCACCATTTTCCCTTAGCTTCAGAATCGCGCTTCCGAGCTTTGGATTTCTTGGCAGCTTCTTCCGCTCGCTGCTCCGTCTGGCCCGCCTCGGAGGTTTTTTCCGGGTGAGCGGAAGTTCCCTCAGTCTCCTTGCTGGAATCCTTTGAAGGATCCAGCCTGATGGGAACGAAAGGAGGAGGGGCGGAGGAGATAGGCGTCGCCATAATCGGTTCCGAGGTCGGAGGCGGAGTTGTTGAAGACATCTGGAGAAAAAGGTTGGCGGAAACTTTCCTTAGTCGGATCCCACTTCGTTTTCCCCAAGCTCATCCCTACCAACTGCGGTGCGAAAGTTGAGTTCGAAGTTTACCGTAATGGCGTGCGGTGGCCGGAGTTGCGGTAGCTCGTCGGAGTTATGAACACGAAGAACACTGCGGTGGCGGGAGTGCTCCGGTGATGCTCCGGTGGTTCTCCGGCGGGTTCCGGCACGGCGGCGGAGAAACTCTCAGGCGGCGCTCGGCGAGAGAGGAGAGGAGGGGTGAATGAGGGGTAAAGGGGTCGACGGGCTGGTATTTATAGGTCTGAGGGAATGAGATTCGTGTTCCGCATCCTGTGGTCGGAACGCAAGCGTCGCGCCGTTGGATGTGTGACACGTGTCCCAAACCCTAGCAGTAAAAACGGCTAGAGATAAGTTACCGCGCGAATCGCGCAAAAATGGCGCCAGAATTGGCGGAACCGTTTGAGTCTTTTTAAGATTCCGGGTAACTGCGTGAAGATAAGTTGTCTCTCATTCGAGCAGGGAGTAACCCGGAGATGTTCTTTTTAACGTCGATGGATGAAGTCCCGCGGGGTGGGAGCATTTTCCGCCTATAAGTTGGAAAAAAGAAGAAAATGCAACGTTGGAGCTCTTCAAGTTTCTCCGCGTTAGCACCGTTTGCCGGAGATTATGATGAACTAGCAAGGCGGAAACTGCAGGCGAAACTCGGAGAACTCTGGGGGCTACTGTTGTGGGTATACTTCATAGGTGTACCATCGACAGTGCCTAGATCCGGCAAGCCCGGGTGGCCCACAGACGGTGATGAGGCATGTGGCCCATCGGGCGGCCCGGTTGCTTGTTGATCATGAAGGAAGAAGTCCAGCCCGGGATCGGCGAGGCCGGATCCGTACCGACATAGGAGTAACCCGGATCCATGGAGGCCCATGAGGAACCGGATCCGAGTACGACGTATATGGAAGGCGGATCCGTGACGTGCACGGCAAGATATTGTACCGTAGTTAGGCTGTCCGTAATCCGGCTAGGACTCTCCATGTAAACCCTAGATCCGTGCGCCTTTATAAGCCGGATCCCGGGAGCCCTAGAGGCACAACCACAACTCATTGTAACAACGCGAAAGCGCCCGGATAATTCCGGACAAGCGGCGGTAGGCCCCTGTCATCGTGCGGGTGTTCCGAAGCTGGGTAACTCGCGTACCACCGTCCCGTGTGCACTCCGCCCTATGGCCCCTACTTCTTCTCCCCCTCGTGAGGATCCCTCCTCCGAGGTACCGTCGATTAGGCAACGACAATGGTATTGAGCTAGAGGGAAGGCATAATGTGGGGTTTGGAATGCACACCCGTTGGAAGATAATGCGTATCAACTCCGAGCAACGTTGGTCCATTTACAAGGAGACGGTGGCCGGGTCACAAGATAAGGCTTTGGAGTTGTTTGCAACCAAGACGGTTGAGGCTCGTATCGAGCTTGACCTTAACCGGCCCTCCTCCCCCGTTCGAGAGAGGACTCCTCCACCCATGAGCCAAGAAGAGGCCACCCAATCTCCCATTGTCCAATCTCCCATTGCCCAACAACCTCCGTTGGATAATGAGTATGATGAGCATGACGATGGTGATGATGGTTTCGAGATGAATTGCAACAATATCGGTGATTTGGATAAATATTGGAGGCAAGAGGAGATGGACCACTCCATTCCTTATTCCCGATGCTATGCGTCGGACTCGGATGATGATGGACCCGAAGAGGAGGTTGACGAGGATGGCTTCACGGCTAAGGAAGCCGAAAGAGCCGAGATCTTCAAGAAGGTAACCGGACGGGATATCCGGGTACCATTGTTCCGTGATGTTAGTCTTGCGGATGGAGCCGTGGTTGATGGTGGCAAAAGTTTACTTCTTGGAGCTAGGCCACTATCCAAGAGAGATGTGGATGGTACGACGGCTATGATCTCTAAAGGGCTAACGTTTGATACATTCTTGGAATTGAAGATATGGTTTAAGGAGTTCTCCATTAAGCATCATCGCCCTTACATCGTTGCTCACTCGGACTTGAAGAAGCGGTACACGCTAAAATGTGTGGATAAAAGGTGCCCATGGGTTGTCCGTGCACGACCTTTCAAAAAGGGCCCTCTTGGCACATAACAAGTTGTGTAGCCACTCACATGTGCCGGGGGCCGAAGCTTGATGGCAAGGATGCACAGCCGGACCACCGTCAACTCACATCCGAGTTCATTGCATACAAGCTCTCGGCGGAGATCTCATCACTTCCTATCATGAGCATTAGGTCCGTGCAAGATACGGTCAAATCCCGGTTTGCCTACGACGTCAAGTACGGGAAGGCATGGAAGGCCAAACAAGCCGCATTCAAGATGTTGTACGGTGATTGGGAGGAAGCATACAACCGTATCCCTAGGTTGTTGTTAGCGATGGCCGCAACTAACCCGGGCATGGTGCATGTGGTGGAGCCTTCCGCAACCAAAATGACATTGCATGATGGTAAAAGAGTGAGGGTATTTCACCGTGCATTTTGGTCATTCCAGCAATGCACGAGGGCATTCGAACATTGTAGGCCCGTCATAGCCGTGGATGGTACCTTCTTGACCGGTCAGTACAAGGGCACACTATTGGTTGCAATAGCAAGTGATGCAAGCAACCGTTTAGTACCATTGGCTTTTGCATTGGTAGAGATTGAGAACAATGATAACTGGCAATGGTTTTTCCATATATTGAGGACGAGGGTCATACCACCCTCAAAGGAAGTGTGTGTCATCTCCGATCGTCATCAAGGAATTCTCAATGCGGTGGAGGTTGCGATTCCCGGGCATGCTCCCTTGCATCACCGATGGTGCATGAGGCATTTTTGTGCAAACTTCTACCGGGCATGCAAGAGCAAAGAGTTGTCTGACCTTCTTCAAGATTGTTGCCTCGCTTATTCGGAGCGCCGCTTCGCAAACCTATACAACGGCTTGCTGAAGCACAAAGACCTCAACGCGGTGGTCAAGAGTTTCTTCATAGACACCTCGTATTTAACTCAAAGTGGGCGAGAGCTTATGATGAGGATGGGAGGAGATATGGCCAAATGACAAGCAACATGGCCGAGTGCTTCAACAATGTTTTGAAGGGTGTCCGTGCATTGCCCGTGACGGCAATCATTCAATACACATTCGAGAAGTTGAATGTCTATTTCCAGAACTACACCGATGAAACGGAGAAGGAAATTGCTTTGAATGCCGAGTTCCCAAAGAAGGTTCAAGAGTTCATGGATTTTCAGGCGAGGAAGGCCGACTCCCAAACGGCTACATGTTATGATAATGTTGACTGGGTTTACCAAGTGAATGAGCCGGGAGGCACCACACAAGGTGGTGTCCAACACGGAGGCCGGGCTTTCCGTGTGTCCCTAAAGACATGTGAATGCACATGTAGGAGGCCCTCTTTGCTTCATTTGGCTTGCTCCCACTTGCTAACGACGGCACGCACTAGACGTGTCGACTACAATAACCCGCTCACCGTTCGGGAGTCCGAGTTCTCAATCGAAGCCACAAAGAGGACATGGGCTCCAAGGTTTTCTCCTTACTTGGATCAATCACAATGGCCGGAGTATCATGGAGTGCAAGTTTGGCCAGATCCGGAATGGAAGGTTGTGAAACGTGGAAGAAGAAAGACAAAGAGGTATCACGGAGATATGGATAGATGGGGTCATTCGAGAAACAAGTTATTCCAGGAGTCTCGCGAGCCAACTAATTGTGGATCCTGCAATAGTAAGGGCCACAATAAAAGGAAGTGCACATCCGGCAAAAAATCAAAGGGCAATGATGCTAGCACAAGTCAAGCATCAAGTAGCCAACAAGCTTCAAATCAACCTCCAAGCCAACAAGTCCCAAGCCAACAAACCCCAAGCCAACAAGCTCCAAGCCAACAAGCTCCAAGCCAACCGCGTCAAACTCCTCCAAGCCAAACGCGTCAACCTCCTCCAACCCAAACGCGTCAACCTCCTCCAAGCCAAACGCGTCAACCTCCTCCAAGCCAAACGCGTGAACCTCCTCCAACCCAAACGCGTCAACAAGCTCCAAGCACACAAGCCCAACGGCAACAAGGTCCTACGCAAAAAGCTCCAAGGCAACAAGCCTCAAGGCATCAACCACAATGGCGACAAGCTCCAAGGCAACAAAGGATTCACGTAGGGCTTAGTAGAGGTGGCCGTCGCGGTGCTAGTATGCTACGATACCTAGCGGGGCCTTATCCGTATGTGTCTCGAAGTTACTACTTGCATTGTACTTTCTATTTTCATATTCCATGACTAATTTTGGTTTTTCAATTTGGTTTACAGGTATGGCAACTCAACCCACCAAGGGGAAGGGAGCATGGGAGGGCAATGAGAAGGAGGAGTCCGTTTGGGAAGAGGCGGTAAGGACGGTGCGGAAGAAGGAGAAGGAAGCACTAGAGAGGAAGAAGAAGGAGGAGGAAGACAAGAAGATGGCGGAGAGTGCCCGTATGCAAAAACAGTATGAGGAATACATATTGTTCCACAAGAGGAGGAATGCCAAGGTCGAAGGCCGAACGGGACCGCGAGGTACGGATAAAATTCTCGAGGAGCTGCCAACTTGAGCAAATTGCGAGGGAGAGGGCCAATAGGATGCACCTAGAGGAGGTGGCTAGGGAGGCTGAACGCATCAAGGAGGAGAGAGCTCAAGCGGAAGCTCGAAAAGACGGAGGAGCGCCACCACTTCTTCGATTCGGTCGTTCAGTTGGCTCGTGACTTAAGGGAGAAGGAAGAATTGGCTGAAGAAGCTAAGAAGAAGAAGGCAAGGGGGGAGGGAGCCTTTGCGACGCAGTGAACCTTGGCTATGTTCTTGTTGTCGAACCATTATGTTGTCTGAACCTTGATCTTCTCGAACCTTCGTGTCGTTGAACCTTATTGTAATTGAAACCTTGATGTCGTCAAACCTTATTTGTCATTTGAACCATTATGCTCGTGTCTATGTATGGTACATATTCAGTGCAATGTTCTTGTTGTCAAAACTGTTGGAATATGGTAGGATTTTTCATGGTTTTATCACAAGTCCATGTGTGGCGCCCTTCCCACTGGCGCCACAAGTGCTTGTGTGGCGCCCGTGGCATCGGCGCCACACATGCCAACTTATATGAGCTATTTGGTCGAAAACATCCAGGGGCTCCGGACGATAAGTCCTTAGCCGTTTTGGCGACCCTCTTTGTGTGGCGCCCGTGCCATCGGCGCCACACAAGCTTGTGTGGCGTTCGTGGCCTCGGCGCCACACATGCCAACTTATATGAACTATTGGACCCAAAACATACTGTAAGACAAATCGTCTGGGACTTAGCCGTTTTGGCGACCCTCTCTGTGTGGCGCCCGTGGCACGGGCGCCACAGAAGCATGTGTGGCGCCGATGCCACGGGCGCCACACAAAGAGGGTCGCCAAAACGGCTAAGTCCCAGACGATTTGTCTTACAGTATGTTTTGTGCAATTAGACATGCATCTGTGGGCGCCGATGCCACGGGCGCCACACTCTGCAATGTGGCGCCAGTGGGAAGGGCGCCACTCATTGACATGTGTTAAAACCATGGAAAATCCTACCATATTCCAACAAAACTGCCATCATGTCAAAAGCTATGTCATACACACATCATATCAACAGCCATTTTGTACACACATCATGGACATAACATCATCAAACCTAACATCGTAGCACATAGTTTCATACAATTTAAGATAGCATTCAAACAACACGAAGCAACGAAGATAGAGTTGACAACACTCGACGTTCTAACTATCGGTGTCGGAGCCGGATTCGCCGGTGTGGGGGTAGTGCACACGGCGAGCGGTGTCGTCGAACACCTTGACGATCATCTCGCCGTCCCCCTCGTACGAGGAAGGTGAGATGGCAGCCGGGCTCGAGGTGGAGGTCACGGGCGAACTTGTCCTACCCCGTGTGCAGGTACATCTTGCCCTGCCCGTCGAACGGGACCTCCACGGGCCAGCGGCGAGGTTGCGGCTAGCCTCCCGTAGGCTGCAAGTGCGCCGGCTCGACGCCGTCGACGAACTCGGCGAACTTGTCCGGTAGCCGCTTGATGCCGAGTGGATCGTCGTCGATACGAAGGAGGAACTCGAGCGGCGTTCGTCATGCGAAGACGAGGAGGATGCGAGTGATGGTGATCGTGGGGCCCTTGCTGCTCCACCGCGGCGGCCCCTTCCCCGGCCCGGGGCGCCCAGGACCGCGGCGGCCGCCCCTTCCCCGCCCACCGAGCACCGGCCATCCTACATGTTTACATTTTTGAACCATATTACGATCCATTCAACTAACAAATATGAGTTACTCCATCACAAATACTAGGCATACATGTGGGTTCATACACATACATACATAGAGTTCATACACATACATGTGAAATTTCATATGTAGATTTCTACACATCTATGGTTCAAACACATGCATACATGAGGCTACCATCTCCAACACAAACAATACAATATAGAGTGCACAAAAGAAAAAAAAACATGTCTAGGGTTCATGTCCAAATCTAGCCCGATCTATGAAATTAGTGGATGAATGGAGAAGATTTGAAGGAGATTACCTTGACAAATGGATGGGGAACGATCTCCACGGACGAGATCCGACGATTTGGTGGTGGATTTGGTGGGGGGAGAGGGAGGAGAGAGAGAACCGGGTTGGGGAGGAGGAAGAGAAGAAGAGAAAGAAAGAAGAAGGGTCGGGCTGGGCGCGCGCGGCGCCAAACTTAAGTCAATGTGTGGCGCCCTTCCCGGGGGCGCCACACTTTCAAAGTGTGGCGCCGGCCGGAGCGGCGCCACTCGTGCTTGCCACGTCGGATCGGGGTCACCGGCTCGGCGTCGACGGGCCACGTCGGATGGGTGTGTGGCGCCAGAGCTAGAGGCGCCACATGGGCACGTGTGGCGCCCTTGAGAGGGGCGCCACACAAAAGGGTCAGATTCGTGAAATAGTTTCGCCAGAGGATCAGTCTGTGTTTTTCTTTCAGTTTTAGGTTATTTTTGTGTAAATCGCCGGGTCTAGATGCTCCCGCAGCATGGACCAACCCGTCCTCGCCAGATGGAAGTTATTGTGTGTATATTGTCATGTATTGGTCTCGGTATCCTGAATATTGAACAGTGCTACTTAGCCCACTAGCTTTTATTCAGCAGCGTCTCTATTCCCGGTACAGATGATGGCCCAACGACCTGGACAAACGGCAGGATGAGCAATGCTATACGTACGACTGAATTTATCGTATCGTTTGGTACGATCAGACTCAAGTTAGCATCAGTCAGCTTATGGGCCAGATTATGGGAGGTTCCTGGGATTGCATGTGTTCTCGGCCCAACGACACTCTGCCTGGTACCACGCGTCTGAGTAATACAGCCCAGCTGTCCCATACACCTACACGTTGCCTCATTAAAAGCCAACACCACGGTCGCCATCTATTGTTCTTCCCCAATCCAGTCCAGAGTCCAGACATCCCAAGAACCATGGCGTCCTCGTCCTCATCCAAATCAGGTGCGCTCTCCCTCTCATCCCTTGTCCAGTGTGCAGCAGCAGCAGAGTGATCACGAAGGCACTTGGTACTACAAGTGCAGATTCTTCAGTGTAAGCTTCCTTTTTCAGCTGTCGATCAAAATCTGAGTTTCGACCAGTTGTAATATCCCTGCTAAGAGCAGTCGTTTCTTGGTTTCCATGCAGACCGGGCAGTGCTCAGGTGGAGGGAGAGATACACAGAATTACTGGAGGCGGATGGCGGATTGGCGGTCAAGGTGCCGCTCCCGGAGCCGCCTACACTCGCGCAACCTGCCTCAGCTCACAACTAGGAGTACCAAAGATCTGGCGCGCGCAAATCTTATGTACCCGTCATCGACACCATGGCTACGCTGATTGTGCTGGCCGGCCTAATCGCCCTGTTGGGATCCTGTCACAAAATGAAGTGTGTAGCTACCCAGGCATACGTTGTAGTAGGCCGAACTAGGTACACTACCACAGTTTGGATCTTTTTTGTGCAGGTACTACAGTTTGGTTCGGTAATCCTTTTTAGCTTAGTGTATGTTGCCAGCCTCTCGGCAGCTTATCTAAAATTCACTTGTATGCTTATGGCTGATCTGTTTTAGTTTACTGTACATTGTACTGTATCACCAATCAGGAAATCATCATGTAAGATCACCCCAAACCGACATGGCGACATGTTCCGCTGGTCCATCTCGTGATTACAGCACGTCCGTCAATCCAGCCAAACTCACAGTCGCCCACTCGTTACTGTGTCGTGGGCCATGGTTACGACCTACCAATGTATTCATGTTTTACTGCTGCTTATATATCAGACTATTGTTCCTGTACAGCAATCTCCAACCACTTCACAACGGTCCAGATAACAGGAGCAAATAGACCCGGGAGCCAAAACTCCCTTCCCGTTTTAATATGCAGATACTTACAAACCTAGATAAATTTGTAAGACCGTTTGAACAAACTACCTCCATTCCATATTAATTTATTGATTAACGCTAATTTAGTAAATTAACTACCTCATCTGTCCCGATTTACAAGACATGCTCGTGTCCCTAGATAGTCAACTTAACCAACACAATAAAAATTATATAACATAAAAATATCATTACAAAGTAAAACATCTAAACTTTCTTATATTATGTTAATCAAATTTACGATCTAGAAATACACATAAAACCTATAAACCGAGACGGTGGGAGTAAGGGCAACACGATAATTAATATTTATCAATCAGCGTTATCTTTTATGAGTACTAAATGAGCATTAACTAGTACCCTCTCTCCCAGTTTACAGGCCTTGCGTGTGTTCCTATATCACCAAATTGACTAACATGATATAGATTAAATAACATAAGAATTATATTATTAAAAATTAAAATATCTATACTTTTTAGTGATATATATATTTTTAATGTTCTAACTTATAAATAACACGAGACAATTTATGGTTGGGTTTTTTTTCTCACTTGCAACTCTCGTGCAATTTGTAAAATCTCCGTTGCCACCCCATGTACAATTTAGAAAATCCCACGTTGCACCAACCAGCTAGTACAGAATACAGAATTTAATTCGCCATGAGAAAATTTCCTTTTTCTGGCACACGTGTCGTGTCGAGTCAGCAATGGCGAGTGCGCGATGACAAGTTCTCGACGGTGAGTCCCCGAGTGTGTCGAATCCGCGATGGTGTGCTCGCGATAGCGAATGCGCGATGGCACGCCCTCGAGCGAAGCAACTGCCCGATGGCGAGTATGCGACGGCGAGTACGCGATGGTGAGTTATAGACGACGAGCCCCCGAGTGTGTCGAGTGTGCGATGGCGAGTCTGTGATGGTGAGCACGCGATGGAGAGCCCCCCGAGCGAGGCGAGTGCACGATGGCGAGTCCGCAACGGCGAGTGCGCGATGGAAATTCTCGACGGAGAGCCCCCGAGCGTGGTGAGTCCGCAACGTCAAGTGCGCTATTGGCTAGTCCGCAACGGCGAGTGCGCGATGGCGAGCTATCGACGGCGAGCCCTAGAGCGTGTTTAGTCCGCGATGACATCGCCCGTGCAGCGGCGGCTTCGGAGGGCAACAAGCCCCAACACAAGACTTCCCTCTTGTGGCTTCCCTGGCCGTAGCCACCGTCGACGCTGGCACACGCCGGTCGATAAATGCAGAGGGTTAGGAAACACATCGGGTGGATCCTCTCTGCGCGAAGGTGAAGCTTCCGTGGGTGCGCGTTGGTCGTGCTCTCGGCGACGTACACGGGCAATGGGCTGGCGACATGATGTGGAGGCCTGGACCACGGATCTTCAGTGGCGCGGCAATCGTCGGCGACTAGCCGAGCGGGCCCAATTAGGGCAGCACACTTTGCTCGATCTGGGTCACGCGGGCCGCGACTGTTGCACATACCTCGTTAGCCATGGGGGTGACGGTTGGTTGTGATGCGACGGTGGGCACTGTGTTGCTCATATGTCAATGGTGCGCCTGTTCTTTCCTACTGCGGTGGAGGTTCTGAACCTCCTTCGTCGTTGTTGGACGGTGGATGACGGTATGGGGGCTTGTACTTCTGCATCGAAGAATAAAGGTGGCACTCGCGTCAAGATGAAGATCAACTGGATGCTTGTCCTCCTTGATCTGGCCGGAGTGTCGAGTTCTGGAAGGCTCCCCCGACGAAATCGCTTGGGCGAATCATGCCTCGAGATTGCCGGATCGAATTGGATTCGATCATGTGTTTACATATTTTTGTGACCCTTTGGTTTCAGAAGGGAGCGGCGTGAAGCTCTACTATATGTTGCCATCAATGTTCATGTCTTTTTTGGTTTCATGGTGAAATCAGAGGGGGGGGTGAATAATATGGGAGTTGTGAGGACTATTGCTGGTGGTTCGAGGCTTTGTGTCGATGGTGAACTTGCTTGGTGTTTCTAGCTTTATCACAGCGGCATGCGAGTGGGAGCAACACCACAAGAGGAGTTCCTTAAATGGTCCCGTCCTAATTGGTTGTGTCCAACAATGATCTTGTTGAAGGTATTATTTTAAGAGCTGGTCTTTCTTCACGGTGAAAACATAAGATCTATGATCTGCCGACGATGACTTGTGCATTGTTTACTTTTTAGAGGCGCCGCTTTTGGGGAACTTGAACTTTAGATATTATCATGGTGGTGTGTTTGTGCAGCTGTTGTAAGGACTGAAACATGCCGGAATTTCTCTTTTTTTTAGCTTCTTCTTCTTTTTTTTTGGTTGCGTGCATCCGTACTACTATTAGGTATTATGTTGTTGCATAAGGTTGATATAATTAGTATCTTCTCGATATTAGTATATTTCTTTTATTAAAAAAATAGCTGCAAGGAGAGCCCCGCCACCAAGTCTACCAAGTTTCTTATTAAAAAGTCTATCGAGTTTTTGTCAATTCTATTTCTTACATAAGTATATGGATCACATGGTGTTGTTATTTTTTACTCTAGGAAGATCCCTGCTTGACTGCCCGTAAGGTGGTATGTGAAGCAATAGGTCAATGGGTCGTTTCAACAGTGTCTGAGGACCTCAATAATGCAGTTAGCAGTGAGATGTGTGTAAAATTCTCAGTTGTCTTTGGTATATGGTAACGCATACATTTTTGATCTTTTTCAAAGGTATACTAGCTTTTTCATGTGATAAATGATATATATACCTTTCAGTACATTAATGTGTACATACCTACATGCACAAATGCCTTATTAGTGATGTTTGTTGTTTACAAAAACAATATACTCCATGTATTCCATGGAACATGTTGAAAGTTTGTTACAATTTAAATACATCTAAGTATAAATAATGTCTAGACACGTTTAAATTTAGATAAACTTTTGACAAGATTTCATGAGAGGAGGAAGTACTTTGAGTTGAAGGGCAAGTGAGTTCTAATGTTAATTCAAATCCTTCATTTTGCAAAGTAGGTATTCATATGATGACATCATCTACAATAATGATCTTCAGCCCATCTTTGGACAACGAGATCTTCCTCCTAGACTCAATGATGATGTTGAAAGAGTAAAGTTTCTAGGTATTTGTTTTCGGATATTTCTTCACCGGATCAATCTAGGATCTTTTTTTATGGTTGCCGCGAGGGTGTTTATCCTTGCAATATTTATTCTGGCTCCTACGTCCTCGACAATGGTGATTCGTTCTCTCGGCTATCCGACGATGTCAGCTATGCTGTTTGGTTGCTTTTTCCTGACATACTGGTGTTGTAGTTCTTGCCGATGGTGTTTGACTATTTCACTGGTTGTGCGCGTGCACATAGCCTTGACATTGCGGTTTAATTAAAAATTATGGGAGAATCTTCTTCGGTATTTTCAGGTTTATTGTTTGGTATCTATCTTCGGCTTCCTCCGGGAAATTACAAGAATGTGTCATTAAAGAATAAAGGGTTTGAAAACCTCGAAGATTTGTCGGTTTCTTTCGGACTTTATTTTGTAATAGTTGAAGTCAGCCCGTGTATCTTTACCATGTACTATTTGTTAATATAAATATATGCGGTATTGATTGTCAACAAAAAATCATGTGCCATAAGTGCAATATTATAGAAAAATATTTTTCATTTGTATAGTTCCTATACTTGAGCCTAGCAAATAAGAAACATGTCGAAAGATACCAGAAAGAGATTCCTCAAGATTCTCCAACAACTAAATGTATTTTTTTACCCTTATTGGAAGTAACCCTTCATACTTATACTTTAAGAAAATCATTTGTTTTAACAATAATCATTGCATCATGGAATTTGTCTGCGCTATTTTCAAAGTTTTAGAAGTACTAAAGTATTTCCATCTATTTTGTTGTCCTTCATGTATTATATTTTAAGAATTTTTTTTGTTGTAACAATAACAACTGAAGTATAATTTTATTTTTGTAATTGCTCCCAGGTGCATATGCTTCCTTCACCTATAAGCTATATTTCTAATTGTTTAAAATATTCAAACAAATATTCTATATGTACATCTCGACAAGTTATGTGTGTTCGTACAATTCACCAAAATCAGATTTTTTGTGTGGTCGATGTAAAATACAAAACATGCCTCTCAAAAAGCATTATTTTTAGCGCCATATTTGTATTTTTTTTCACAGTTCATATCACAAGTTGATTTTTCATGGAAAGACTTTATACACACGTAGCATGTGAATATCTACCAGGAAATTTTTCGTTTAAAATTTTCTGATATTTTAAAATGTATCAAAGATGAATTTAAAATAAAGGTAGCGGATGCACCCAAGAGGCAAACATCACTCCCTTTCTTTTAAAGTTTGAAGTATTTTTTTAAAAAAGTTTGAAAGTACTTTTGGACTCATAATAAGATTATAGACCTTTTCTCGCATGCCTGATGCATATATACTTGGAAACCTACTGTACTATTTTTGGTATATATATATATATGAACATGGCCCCACATGCATGGCCCCATAGATATACAAACCATAATCCGGCAGTGAAAAATTATAATAAGCTGCAACGGCTGAGATTTTGGATGTACTACTATGTGAACAACCGTTCATATATCAAAGTTGCAATTAGAAAATCGGCCGGCTAGCCTGTCTTGGCACGATGGGCTCACGCAGGCCATTCGAGGACAAATGCTCAACTTTACTAAAATGGAAAATGCTGGATTGATCTGCCTATAAATTTCTCGGCTACCACAACTTGTCCGGTCACAAAAGCAACGTCGCCGCGCCTAGCAGGGGTTGCCGGCTGGCCAGGACAATATTTAGTTTTCCATGGCAACGGTCGCTGCTTCTCTACTGCTACTAGCCTTCCTCGTCGCCGGCACGTCCGGCGCCGTCACGTTCGAGGCGACGAACAACGCGTCGACGACCCCCGGCGGCCAGCGCTTCGACCGGGATTACGGCGTGGGCAACGCGACGCGGGTCCTCTCGGAGGCCTCCTCCTTCATCTGGAAGGTCTTCAACCAGACGGAGGCGGACCGCCGGCCCGTCGACCATGTCGCCCTCGCCGTGGTGAACGACACGTTCGGCGGAGTCGCGTCCACCAGTGGCAGCGCCATCGAGCTCAGCCAGCGCTACGTCGGCGGCTACACCGGCGACCTGCAGGCGGAGCTGACGGGGGTGCTGTACCACGAGGCGACGCACGTGTGGCAGTGGGGGCTGCAGGACTACGAGGCACACTGGTGGGTCTTCGAGGGGGTCGCCGACTTCGTCAGGCTGAGAGCCGGGCTCGGGCCGGCGCACTGGGTGGCGCCGGGGCAGGGGAGCAGCTGGGACAAGGGGTACGACGTGACGGCGAGGTTCCTCGACTACTGCGACTCGCTGATCAAGCCCGGGTTCGTCGCGGAACTGAACGCCGTCATGAAGGACAACGGGTACAGCGACGAGTACTTCGTGCAGATCCTGGGAAAGAGCGTGGAGGAGCTGTGGAACAACTACAAGGCCAAGTACGGGGCTTGATCCATGTTATAGCAGTCACGTTTATAGAAAGGCAACTCTGAGCGTCCCCGAAAGATCAAATCCCGGATTCCCTGGGTCTGTACTCTGTGGCCGTGGAATCCTGTGCATGTACGTCTCCGATCGCTCGTTGACTCGGCCCACGCCTGCGCGTCTCCATAGAGACGAAAACTTTCGTGCGGCTCTGCCCCCTGACCGGCATCCAACTCCGGCTAGGGCGGCATCGACGCCCGTTCGCAGCAGATGACTCACGCAAGAGAAAATTACCGCCGGCGCCGCTCCACCTTGCACAATACCACTCCATCCCCTTGCAGCAGGTAGCAGATGGAGTGCCTCGCGCGCAGCAACAGCGCGGCTAGCCGTCGCCGGCGACGCTCCTCGCAGCAGCACGGTCGCCCCGCGTTCGTACACCGCCGCCGCCTGCCACAAGCCCACAACACCGCCGTCATCCGACCGCCGTTGAAGACTTGAAGCATCGGCAGCCGGCCTTTGTAGCACCGGCGGCCGCCGTTTGTAGCAGGAGCCGACGAAGTTCGCAGTAACGCTGGCCTGCGCTGGACCTTTGCAGCAGCAGTGTGCGGCGCTCGTAGCAGCTGCAGCCGACGTTTGTAGCTGTGGTAGACGTAATTTGCAGCAAGCAGTCCTGGCCGACCGTCCTTGCAGCAGCGGCGTCGGCCGCTCGTAGCGGAAGGTTGTTTGTAGCAGGGCCGGCGACCTTCCGTAGCAGCACGTGCCTTGTAGCAAGGTAGACGTACGGTTGTTTATAGCAGCGCCGTCGGCTTTCTGTAGTAGTGCCGGCAGCCTTCTGTAGCAGGGCGGACGACCGTTTGTAGCAGCGGGCGAGCAATTCCAGGACCACGATGGCGGCGACGGCCGACACGAGCGACACACGAGGCGGTGGTGAGGCCAGACATGGAGCACGGGTGGTGAAGATGGAAAAGACTGCCCCCATTTTGAAGGGATTTAGAGAAGAGACGCAGACATGTAGATCCGACGAGCGCCAACGGTAAGGAATTCTGCTAATTTTCATAGAGTGCTACGGCCGCGAGGGGATTTGGGGGCATGTGAGAGTGGCGAGAAACAGAGGAGAACAGGCAGGGAGGAAGAGATAAGGCCGAGACCATCCTCCATCGTGTGTGGGCCTTGCGGGACGCGTGTCAAGCCAGCAAGCCGGAGGATGCGATGGCGTGGATCGTCCGGGGGAACAAAATCGTTTCCCTTTATAGAAACGCAAAATCTATTTCCTTCATAGACACTCCCCGTGTCTTACAGCATGCCCATGCTTCTCTTCCGTCAGATAGCGATCGAGCGGCGTGGAGCGAAGGGCGCTAATGTGCAAACCAACGACCACCTCGTTTTTTTTCTTTCCTTTTTTCGTTCTTTCTTTGTTCGAAGTCGAGGCTCGTGTCCATCCCCATTCTCCCCCCCCGCTCCGCAGTGACCACTGCCCTTCGATCTCCACCTCCAAATTAGCTTGTTGGCGGCGAACAGTCAGACATGAAGCTTCGGCAATAGTTTCCTGGTAGGTTGGAGTAGTTTGCTTTATCTGGCTGGGCTTACGCATTGATGCGTCAGAGGCGGGATTTGGTTGATGGGATGGTTTGTTTGGCGGCGCGAACCGACAATTTGACTGTTCTGAGGCGAGCGGACTTCGGGAGAGGAGCTTTCGAACTTCAGTCTGCATCGTGTCCTCGCGAATCGACCATTGTGAGTCGTGGCGGACGTGATTTGAGGCCTCAGCGATAGATCATGGGAGTAGCGGTGCCGGTGAGTTTTCCTATCTCCTTTTTTTTTATTCGGTGGCTTGCAATTGTATACGTAGGCACTCGATCTCACTTCCAATTTTTGGTCAGTGTCGTGCTAATTTTTGTTTGTCAGTTTTGATGTTGTTTTTGGTGTTCTTGCCTGTAGTGTCGCATCCATTAGTGTTTAGTTCATATAGTTTTTGTAGTAGGCATTATGTTTAGTAATGCTCAGTAGTTCTCGCTATAATTGTTACATGCAGATGATTTTTTAATAGGTACAACATGTTTGAATGCAAAGTACTTGTTTGAGATACACACTAGTTTTGTTCAGACCAGATGTAGGTTATGTACAATGCATCAAGAATAATACATCATGTGGTTATGGTTGTATGTATATTTTTGCATCGTGTTCATGTATGTAAGAAAAAGTTCTAACCATGATTGCGGCATGTAATTATAGAAATAGAACAATGTCTAATTTGTTGTAGTAGTTTTAATTATAACTATACAACTTTCATTCTACCTTTTTTTAATCCATAGGATGTATATTTCTAGTGATAAATACATCCTAGCAGCATGGGCATAATTCATGTATACTCGGGGTGTATTTTTTATACGTTTCGGTTGTTTCTTAGTTTTTATTGTGTATAGTCTACTTTTATAGTCATATGATGTACTTTGTGCGTAGTTAGTATATCTCCAAAATATTATTGTTAGTATATATATCCACAAAATAGGAAGTATTTTATTCTAACTAGTTGAATGCCCGTGTATTGCTACGGTGCAACATTGGTTTTAGTGTGTAATTATGGATATAAAATTAATAGGGAGTGTACTCTTTTGTCAATGAAATTTCTGCTTATTACCCCCTTTTAATTCTCTGATGAACTAAATAATACTTGGAAGGAAAAATACTAAAGGAGACGACTCTATTCATGTCACAGATTAGTAAAAGCAGCGGTCTAATTGAACTGAGTAAACCATGACTAATCATAATTATTATTATTCTTGTTTCTTCTCGACACCTGTTTTTTTCCTCTGATGCCTTAATTCTCGGTTCGTATAAACGCAGTAGTAATTAAGTATGTATTGCACATAACTTCAAATTTCATACAAGATTGCAATAGTTGGTATAAGTAACGGAACATCATACCATGATGTAACCAAAAACACGCAGGTCTGCATATATAGGAGATGAAGAAGAAAGATCATCCCATGAGTTTGTAGTGCATGAAATGCTACAAAACCCATATTCTGGAAGAAACAAACTCGAAGAGACTAAGTCTAGGAAATTGATCCGACTAGTCTTTAAATTGATGACATATCTATAGACGCAAAGTGTTAAACATGAGGTTTGATCACTGGTGGGTTGAGGTGAGGGTTTAGTGTTTAGGGTATGGGAAGGTTCCCCATCAGGTAGCCTAGGTCAACGCGTAGAATAAACTGACAAAATTAACTTTGTTGTTTTGTTTTTCTCTTCTAATTTATAGACACGTGGTAGAGCGCGGGGCCGGCCATCCTTGAAGCAGATTTCATAGCAGTTGGTGCAATGAATAGCCTGCTGATTCCACGTCACAAGAAGACTGCTTTGACCGGAACATGTGCTACATGGGAACAAGCGTTTGAGATTTAGGTGCACCCTAAAGAGCATTAGGTAAACAAACCCCAATATGTGACGAGGATCAGTACAACGCAAAGAACAACAACTGCGCACATGGCGATCGACGACGAGTGAACATCGCTACTCTGTGACTTATGTAGGAGTAATTCGGAGAACACAACTGATGAACATATGCACTAGATGTCCTAGAAAAGATGACTAGATCGACCAAAGTCGCAGGGTGGTATTGGTTTTGGGGATTTGCGTATTTTCAACCAAGCGGTGCTTGCACGGTGGGCATAAATGCTTATTCATCACCATCATTTTGTGTGCACATTTATTGAAAGCAAAGTATTACCCATGAGGTAATCTCCTTGACACGGCATTCATACAAAATACTTTGCATTCTTGGCAATGGATGCATGGTCTTGGATTGTTAAAGAGTGGAGTAATATGGTGAATTGGCTGGTGGGTCTCGAAACCCATCAACCCAGCTACGAGAACTTGTGATGAAGGTTTGGTCAGATCAAGTTTCCCGCATCATGATGTTGCTTCCATTCTAGCGATCAAGCTTACACAAATGTCGTGTGATGATTTTGTTGCTTGGTTCCCACCGAAAAATGACATGCTTGCAGTCCATTCTGCGTACACACTCGGTATGCAGCCATCTATGGAATTACGGAGCAATGGACAATCCAGTTTAGAACCTTAAGGAAATAGAGGCTTATGGAATCTCCTATGGAAAACAAAGGTGCCGAAAAAGTTACGAGTGTTCGCCTAGAAGGCGACGATGTCTACCCTGACAGTTCGCTTGGGGCTCCAGCAAGGAATGCCCATGATAGACCCAACCTGCACCATTTGTGGACTTGAAACTAAGGATGGTCATCACGCGCTTATACGATGCACAATGGCCATAGCTCTATGTGAAGATATGAGGAATGTATGGACCCTACACAAGAGGCTGAATTCCAAGTAACTAGCAAGAATTGCTTATGCACATATTAACAACTGCTTCACCCACCATAAGAGCGAAGCTTATTTTCCTTATGTGGCGTGCATGTCACCATCGAAACAACATTATTTGGTAAGGCTTCGGTAGTTGCGTCATCTTCATCATCACTAACTATCTAGAGCCCTTCTCTAATGTCAATGCACCTAAAGGAAAATAAGTTGTCACCTCTGAACACCATCTACCTAAAGGTTCAGTTAGCATCTCTAACAGGACAACACCAGTTGAAGGACAACTTAAAGCTAATTTGATGCAGGCTCGGAAGAGCTTACTAAGAAGGCTAGTATCAGAGTTATGATTCATGACAGGTGATTGCGTTTGAATGGAAATTTCTCCCATTATGTTCTAGTGCTAAAGAAACTGAGGTTCTAGCTTGCCTGAAGAGTCTCAAACACATGAACTCATTTCTTGATTATCCTTCGCTCACCTGGTAAACATGTTCCGATTGGAATGTATATTTGACCGATTTTTATGTAGACCGTGTTTAAATGTGCCTTCTTGCTCATGGGCTGGCGTGTACCACGCATCATGTTTGCTGACACGTTATAGTTGGGAGATGATAAATAAGTTGTTGTATATAGTGACAAAGATCATCAACATGGCGCGCGGGTGGGGGGCGGGAGGGTGTCGTCGTGGTGAATAGACAGATGCCTAGGTAGGCTTATGTTGGGGCCGGTGGACACCGGAGGATCCCGGGAGTGATGATGCGGTAAAGATTGCACACGGAAGAATATACGATGTACCCATGTTCAAGACCCTCGTGAGGAGGTAACACCCCTACTCCTGCATGTCTGACTATATATAGAGCTATACATGAGAACTGCAATGGCGCTCCTTGAGCTATGTGTCTCTTTCTAATGGTGCCCCTGTAAGCTTAATAGCTAGAGGAAGAAGAATGGTGCTCATATCAATGAGCTGAGGGAGAATGAGGCCTCCAGGGCTCCACGTGCGTGTGGTTCCCTAGTGTGCCTTATATAGGCTGGCACCCAGGGGAGATGGCCCCATAGCCAGCCCAAGATGGTATTTCTCCTTTGCTTGCATTTTACTTGTATTTCCTTCATAACTATTGACCTGTATCTTGCACACTTTATCTATTTAATCACCAATTTTGGTGTACCCGGGGTCATCCCTCGACAGGAGGGGGTAGGGGCTGCTATCCCGACGGTTGTTCCCTTTGACGGCGCCCCGTGCAACCCTTGTTTTCTTCCTTGTCCCAGCTCAATAATTCTCACAGTTTATATAAAGGTTTTCAAGGCAAACGGAACTGGTGGCGAAGGAATCAACATCATCTCACGCTATAGGGGAAAAAGACCATCCTCATTGCACCCTTTAGGGGCTGCCCACACCCGATCACCCTTCTGGTCCACCAGACCGCCTCCGCGGTGACTTCTAGTGCTTGGTTTCTTCTTACAAAATGTGTCACGGCAATATTAAAAAGACATGTCTAGATCTAAGTCGACTTAGATGTCATTCAAGTCTCAATTACAACCTAGTTGCAGCTTATCTACAACTTATAAGTCAGCACTAATATCAAATCAAATTCAATAGTCCGCATATCTATTTGTCAGTTACAACTTACGTGTAACTAGAAATATCTCAGTTGCAACCCATTTGTAATAAGGGAATCCGAGTTGTAACTTTCATATCACATCACTAATCGCGAGGAAAAATCTACGGCTAAGACTACCCACAATGGGGTATCACAGATACTATCATGCATTTCATGCACGCAAATATAATTAATGATGAAATAGATTATAGTGGTATCAAAGTAGATACCGCATCATAGCACGTATAAATAGAAAATACATGTTAAATAAATCTTTTACACAGTTTTACATCGAGATTTTACAAATCAATAAATATAAAAACTATGATTCTACTATATGATACCATGCATTGTAGAGATAGTATTATATATTACTATCATATGCATGATACAACTATATGATACTATGTATTGTGACTAGTCTAAAGGAGTCGAATGAGATTTGTGAAATCTCAGCTGCCTAAGAATTAACATTTCCCGTATTATAATTATACATTGGAATAAAAGTGAAAGGTCAAGCTACAAAGCTAGAAAAAAATCTAGCTAATAGATTGAAATATACTTAGATTTCGGGACTAAGGCAATAATCACCAAAAATATATAATAGAAACCGAGCAAAGAGAGGTATGTCGTCCTGACGTACCTCGTTAGATAGGTGTCGGGAACCCCGGAGGTCGGGGCTAGACAAACCCAGATATCACATCTGGCATAAGCCTAACCTAGATCTCTAGGGCCTACAGGGTGAGAATCGGTAACACAACAGTGACTCTACGAATGAAAGCAAATATATTACAACTCTTAGCAGAGTTAAGATCCAAATTTATTACACGCAGAGGTCACTGGCCACCATTCAACAAGCAACGGAAAGAAAATTATGTTATCTAGATAACAAGATTGAAAAGGGCCTAAGAGGCCATAACATAAGGTGACATCCCATCCCATAAGTCTTAGGCTGCCGCCTGGGGAATTCCGAACTACTCATCGACGTCGAGGTAGAAGCCACCATCAGTTGGAAGGACATCGTCTGAAACAAACCACGCAAGGCCGAGTCAGCAAGACTTAGTACAACCTGTTATCAAAGCGGGTATGCGAGGCCTTATGTGGAGCTTATTTTGCGGAAAGCCAGTTTTCCTTTGTAAACAGGAGGGAGCAGAAGGTCGTCTATTTTCGGACCATTTTCAAAAGGGATAAGAGAGCGATATCAACTCTAGCTCTAAGATCATCATGTTGAATCCACCGAATCTTCATCGTTACCTGAACCTATTACCTAGGATCACCCCCTCGACACCCTGAGAAGGGATCCTTATCAAACATTGACATCAAGTTTTACAATTAGGTTCAAGTTGTCTATGATCATAGAATCCATCACGAAGTCGTCCGTAACCGTGGACACGACTTTTCAAAAAGATTTACCCTGCAGGGGTGTACAACTTTACCCACACGCGCCGTCCGACTCTTAGTGCCACTAGTATAACACACTTCCTTGGTGTGTCGCGGCAGAGGTGGTCGACCAAAACCTTTCCCTTACTTCGCCTATTCCATGAGTCAAACTAACTGGGGAACTCCATCATCGTAGGTAGCCATTCTCCGAGGCGGTCCCGGTCATTATGCGCAGGGGATCCAGTTCAATGCCTCTAGCATCCTTCACCCTAGCCACGCCCTGTATGATGCACTTTGAAAACCTTTTCCACCTTTTCCCCATGCGTATGGAAAATGGAACTCGCAAACTAGTTGACTCATGGGTAAGCTAGGTAAGTTCGGGCCAAGGGGTTCCCATGGGCCCCGTGTGGCTGTACGCTCAGTCTTGGTTCCGAAGGCGAGAACTCAGGTCCTAGTATCGGCGAGAACGAGTCAAATCACCACATCCCCATGTGGAGGCCTCATACGTCTCAAACGTATCTATAATTTCTTATGTTCCATGCTACTTTTATGATGATACCTACATGTTTTATACACATTATATGTCATATTTATGCGTTTTCCGGAACTAACCTATTGACGAGATGCCGAAGGGCCAGTTCCTGTTTTCTGCTGTTTTTGGTTCCAGAAATCCTAGTAAGGAAATATTCTCGGAATCGGACGAAATCAAGGCCCATCATCCTATTTTTCCACGAAGCTTCCGGAACACCCGAGAGTCGCCGGAGGGGACCCGTGGGCCCCGTGACGACGGCCGGCGCGGCCGGAGGGGGGCCGCGCCCCCTAGTGTGTCACCGCCTCGTCGCCTCCCGACTCCGCCTCTTCGCCTATATAAAGGTCCCCGACCTAAAACACGAGACGGGAAAAGCCACGGTACGAGAAACCTTCCGGAGCCGCCGCCATCGCGAAGCCAAGATCGCGGGGGACAGGAGTCTCCGTTCCGGCACGCCGCCGGGACGGGGAAGTCCCCCGGAAGGCTCCTCCATCGACACCACCGCCATCTCCATCAACGCTGTTGTCTCCCATGAGGAGGGAGTAGTTCTCCATCGAGGCTAAGGGCTGTACCGGTAGCTATGTGGTTCATCTCTCTCCTATGTACTTCAATACAATAATCTCATGAGCTGCCTTACATGATTGAGATTCATATGATGATGCTTGTAATCTAGATGTCATTATGCTAGTCAAGTGGGTTTTACTTATGTGATCTCCGGAGACTCCTTGTCCCACGTGTGTAAAGGTGACGAGTGTGTGCACCGTGTGGGTCTCTTAGGCTATATTTCACGAGAATACTTATTCACTCGTTATGAATGGCGTAGTGAAGTGCTTATTTATATCTCTTTATGATCGCAATATGTTTTGTATCACAATTTATCTATGTGCTACTCTAGTGATGTTATTAAAGTAGTTTATTCCTCCCGCACGGTGTAATGGTGACGGTGTGTGCATCGTGTAGTACTTGGCGTAGGCTATGATTGTGATCTCTTGTAGATTATGAAGTTAACTATTGCTATGATAAGTATTGATGTGATCTATTCCTCCTTTCGTAGTGTGAAGGTGACAGTGTGCATGCTATGTTAGTACTTGGTTTGGTTATGTTGATCTGTTATGCACTCTAAGGTTATTCAAATATGAACATTGAATATTGTGGAGCTTGTTAACTCTCGGCATTGAGGGTTCGTGTAATCCTACACGGTTAGTGGTGTTCATCATCCAACAAGAGGGTGTAGAGTCTAGCATCTATCTACTTATTCTGTTATGTGATCAATGTTGAGAGTGTCCACTAGTGAAAGTATGATCCCTAGGCCTTGTTCCTAAATATCGCTATCATCTGTTTGTTTCTTGTTTTCATCGCATCTTTACTTCTGCAATATTACCACCATCAACCACACACCGATCCTGGACAGCAAAGCACTTTTACGGTGCCGTTGCTACTGCTCGCATTTATTCATACCACCTGTATTTCACTATCTCTTCGCCGAACTAGTGCACCTATTAGGTGTGTTGGGGACACAAGAGACTTCTTGCTTTGTGGTTGCGGGGTTGCATGAGAGGGATATCTTTGATCTCTTCCTCCCCGAGTTCGATAAACCTTGGGTGATCCACTTAAGGGAAACTTGTCTGCTGTTCTACAAACCTCTGCTCTTGGAGGCCCAACACTCGTCTACAAGAATAGAAGCACCCGTAGACATCAAGCACTTTTCTGGCGCCGTTGCCGGGGAGGAAAGGTAAAAGGTACTCACACTCCGGATCTCGGCTACTAAGCTATTTTCGCCGTTGTAAGTGCTCGAAGCTATTTCCTTTAGATCCTGCAATTGCAATTTTTTGTTTCTTGTTTACACTAGTTTGGCATAATGGACAACAATGAGCTTCTTATTCTATTTCCTGATTTAAGACATGGATGGTTTGATGCGAAAATTAAAAAACCTATGGAATCTTATTTGCATGCTCTGGTAGTAATATTAGTATGAAGGCTTTGAACACCATTGTTGATAATGATATAGAAAGTTCTAAGCTTGGGGAAGCTGGTTTTCATGATCTTTTTAGTCCCCCAAGCATTGAGGAGAAAATTTTCTTTGATGATACTTTGCCTCCTATTTATGATGATTATAATGATAGTGGTCTTTTGGTGCCACCTACTATGGAGAGTAAATTTTGTCGTGATTATACTATGCCTCCTACACTTGATGAGAATAATAATGATAGCTACTTTGTTGAATTTGCTCCCACTACAACTAATAAAATTGACTATGCTTATGTGGAGAGTAATAATTTTATGCATGAGACTCATGATAAGAATGCTTTATGTGATAGTTATATTGTTGAGTTTGCTCATGTTGCTACTGAAAGTTATTATGAGAGAGGAAAATATGGTTGTAGAAATTTTCATGTTACTAAAACACCTCTCTTTTTGCTGAAAATCTTGAAGCTGCACTTGTTTTATCTTTCTATGCTTGTTGCATTATGCTTCATGAATTTGTTTATTTACAAGATTCCTATGCATAGGAAGCATGTTAGGCTTAAATTTGTTTTGAATTTTCCTCTTGATGCTCTCTTTTGCTTCAAATACTATCTCTTGCGAGTGCATCATTAAAACTGCTGAGCCCATCTTAATGGCTATAAAGAAAGAACTTCTTGGGAGATAACCCATGTGCTTATTTTGCTACAGTACTTTTATTTTGTATTTGAGTCTTTAAAGTTGTTACTACTGTAGCAACCTCTCCTTATCTTATTTTATTGCATTGTTGTGCCAAGTAAAGTCTTTGATAGAAAGGTTGATACTAGATTTGGATTACTGCGCAGAAACAGATTTCTTTGCTGTCACGAATTTCGACCTGCCTCTCTGTAGGTAGCTCAGAAAAATATGCCAATTTACGTGCGTGATCCTCAGATATGTACGCAACTTTCATTCAATTTGGGCATTTTCATTTGAGCAAGTCTGGTGCCTCAATAAAATCCATCTTTACGGACTGTTCTGTTTTGACAGATTCTGCCTTTTATTTCGCATTGCCTCTTTTGCTATGTTGGATGAATTTCTTTGATCCATTAATGTCCAGTAGCTTTATGCAATGTCCAGAAGTGTTAAGAATGATTGTGTCACCTCTGAACATGTTAATTTTTATTGTACACTAACCCTCTAATGAGTTGTTTCGAGTTTGGTGTGGAGGAAGTTTTCAAGGGTCAAGAGAGGAGGATGATATACTATGATCAAGAAGAGTGAAGAGTTTAAGCTTGGGGATGCCCCGGTGGTTCACCCCTGCATATTTCAAGAAGACTCAAGCGTCTAAGCTTGGGGATGCCCAAGGCATCCCCTTCTTCATCGACAAATTTATCAGGTCATTTCTCTTGAAACTATATTTTTATTCGGTCACATCTTATGTACTTTACTTGGAGCGTCTGTGTGCTTTTATTTTTGTTTTGTTATTTTCATTCTCTGAATAAATACCATGCTTGTGTGGGAGAGAGACACGCTCCGCTGGTTCGTATGAACACTCGTGTTCTTAGCTTTTAATGTTCATGGCGAAGGTTGAAACTGCTTCGTTAATTGTTATATGGTTGGAAACGGGAAATGCTACATGTGGTAATTGGTATAATGTCTTGAATAATGTGATACTTGGCAATTGTTGTGCTCATATAGATCTTGTTTAAGCTCTTGCATCATGTACCTTGTACTCATTAATGAATAACTACATAGAGCTTGTTAAAATTTGGTTTGCATGATTGATCTCTAGAGTCTAGATATTTTCTGGTTGAGGTGTTTGAACAACAAGGAAGACGATGTAAAGTCTTATAATGTTTTCAATATGTTCATATGTGAGTCTTGTTGCACCGTTTTATACTTGAGTTTGCTTCAAACAACCTTGCTAGCTTAGCCTTGTATTGAGAGGAATTCTTCTCGTGCATCCAAATCCTTGAGCCAATAACCATGCCATTTGTGTCCACCATACCTACCTACTACATGGTATTTCTCCGCCATTCCAAAGTAAATTACTTCATGTGCTACCTTTAAACAATTCAAAACTTTATTACTCCTTATTTGTGTCAATGTTTTATAGCTCATGAGGAAGTATGTGGTGTTTTATCTTTCAATCTTGTCGGGTAGCTTTCACCAATGGACTAGTGGCTTCATCCGCTTATCCAATAATTTTGCAAAAAGAGCTGGCGAGGGGTTCCCAGCCCCCAATTAATCAACCTTCATTAATAATTCTCTTCACATGTTTTGCTCTGATTCATCAGTAAGCAACTTAATTTTGCAAATAGACACTCCTTCATGGTATGTGAATGTTGGAAGGCACCCGAGTATTCGGTTAGCCATGGCTTGTGTAAGCAAAAGGTTGGGAGGAGTGTCAACCATAAATAAAACTAAAATACATGTGTAAACAAAAGAGAAGAGGGATGATCTACCTTGCTGGTAGAGATAACGTCCTTCATGGGAGCCGCTCTTTGAAAGTCTGTTTGGCAAGGGGGTTAGAGTGCCCACTACCATTCATTGACAACAACAAACACCTCTCAAAATTTTACTTTTATGCTCTCTATATGTTTTCAAAACCAAAGCTCTAGCACAAATATAGCAATCGATGCTTTCCTCTTTGAAGGACCATTCTTTTACTTTTATGTTGAGTCAGTTCACCTATTTCTCTCCACCTCAAGAAGCAAACACTTGTGTGAATTGTGCATTGATTCTTACATACTTGCATATTGCATTTGTTATATTACTCTATGTTGACAATTATCCATGAGATATACATGTTACAAGTTGAAAGCAACCGCTGAAACTTAATCTTCCTTTATGTTGCTTCAATACCTTTTACTTTGAATTATTGCTTTATGAGTTAACTCTTATGCAAGACTTATTGATGCTTGTCTTGAAAGTACTATTCATGAAAAGTCCTTGCTTTATGATTCAGTTGTTTAGTCATGTCATTACCATTGTTTTGATCGCTGCATTCATTACATGTGTTTACAATAGTATGATCAAGATTATGATAGCATGTCACTTAAGAAATTATCTTTGTTATCGTTTACCTGCTCGGGATGAGCAGGAACTAAGCTTGGGGATGCTTGATACGTCTCAAACGTATCTATAATTTCTTATGTTCCATGCTACTTTTATGATGATACCTACATGTTTTATACACATTATATGTCATATTTATGCGTTTTCCGGAACTAACCTATTGACGAGATGCCGAAGGGCCAGTTCCTGTTTTTCTGCTGTTTTTGGTTCCAGAAATCCTAGTAAGGAAATATTCTCGGAATCGGACGAAATCAAGGCCCAGCATCCTATTTTTCCACGAAGCTTCCAGAACACCCGAGAGTCGCCAGAGGGGGGCCCTGTGGGCCCCAGACGACAGCCCGGTGCGGCCAGAGGGGGGGCCGCGCTCCCCTAGTGTGTCACCGCCTCGTCGCCTCCCCGACTCCGCCTCTTCGCCTATATAAAGGTCCCTGACCTAAAACACGAGACGGGAAAAGCCACGGTACGAGAAACCTTCCAGAGCCGCCGCCATCGCGAAGCCAAGATCTGGGGGACAGGAGTCTCTGTTCCGGCACGCCGCCGGGACGGGGAAGTGCCCCGGAAGGCTCCTCCATCGACACCACCGCCATCTCCATCAACGCTGCTGTCTCCCATGAGGAGGGAGTAGTTCTCCATCGAGGCTAAGGGCTGTACCGGTAGCTATGTGGTTCATCTCTCTCCTATGTACTTCAATACAATAATCTCATGAGCTGCCTTACATGATTGAGATTCATATGATGATGCTTGTAATCTAGATGTCATTATGCTAGTCAAGTGGGTTTTACTTATGTGATCTCCAGGAGACTCCTTGTCCCACGTGTGTAAAGGTGACGGTGTGTGCACCGTGTGGGTCTCTTAGGCTATATTTCACAGAATACTTATTCACTTGTTATGAATGGCGTAGTGAAGTGCTTATTTATATCTCTTTATGATTGCAATGTGTTTTGTATCACAATTTATCTATGTGCTACTCTAGTGATGTTATTAAAGTAGTTTATTCCTCCTGCACGGTGTAATGGTGACAGTGTGTGCATCGTGTAGTACTTGGCGTAGGCTATGATTGTGATCTCTTGTAGATTATGAAGTTAACTATTGCTATGATAAGTATTGATGTGATCTATTCCTCCTTTCGTAGTGTGAAGGTGACAGTGTGCATGCTATGTTAGTACTTGGTTTGGTTATGTTGATCTGTTATGCACTCTAAGGTTATTTAAATATGAACATTGAATATTGTGGAGCTTGTTAACTCCGGCATTGAGGGTTCGTGTAATCCTACATGATTAGTGGTGTTCATCATCCAACAAGAGGGTGTAGAGTCTAGCATCTATCTACTTATTCTGTTATGTGATCAATGTTGAGAGTGTCCACTAGTGAAAGTATGATCCCTAGGCCTTGTTCCTAAATATCTGCTATCGCTTGTTTGTTTACTTGTTTTCTGCATCTTTACTTCTGCAATATTACCACCATCAACCACACACCGAGTCCTGGACAGCAAAGCACTTTTACGGTGCCGTTGCTACTTGCTCGCATTTATTCATACCACCTGTATTTCACTATCTCTTCGCCGAACTAGTGCACCTATTAGGTGTGTTGGGGACACAAGAGACTTCTTGCTTTGTGGTTGCGGGGTTGCATGAGAGGGATATCTTTGACCTATTCCTCCCTGAGTTCGATAAACCTTGGGTGATCCACTTAAGGGAAACTTGCTGCTGTTCTACAAACCTCTGCTCTTGGAGGCCCAACACTGTCTACAAGAATAGAAGCACCCGTAGACATCACGGCCCATCCAAGCCTTTAGCATGTTTATTAACATTATCACTGATCTTACCACGTCATCTTGTCAAACTAGGTTCATTCGTAGCTCTGATTCATCAACCGGATGGATCAGACTTCACCAGCTAAGCATGGCTAAGCATAACACATATACGGCTCTAGCGATGCGAACAAGCTCAGACCTAGTTTTGCTGGGAGCGGTGGATCAGTAACTCTGAGCTACAAGGATGGAATGTGCACACAATAGGATATCTAAAACCACCGATAAAACATATTTGAAGCGGATGCAATATGTAAGAACCAGAAGTAAAGCATTTCGAAACCATATATGAACCAGGTTAGGGCTTGCCTTGTCCCTCGTTGTTCGAGTGCTGCTCTTCGGTGGTGTTGATCTCAGGCTCCCGTTCGGTCCCTATTGTGAAGAACCAAACACCGGAAATTGAAGAGCACAATCAAGACAAAGTACAATGCAATGCACATACAATATGATGACATGTCATATTAAAGGAGTTCGGTTAAACCCTAGGTGCATCGACGGAAAAAGAGGGGGTTCGGCATCGATCCCAACATAAGGGGGGTCGATTTAGGGTTTCATTAAGGGTCCACATTTAATTGGGTCAAACATGGATAAATAGCTAGGAAATGTTTTTCTGATCATTTTGGTATATAATTTTGTATTTTTCTAAATTAATATGAATTATTTATCAATTACTGGAAATAAAATAAAAAGATTTATGGCATCAGCATGACGTCATGCTGACGTCAGCTGGCCATGAGCTCTCTGTGAGCTCGGGCTGAGCTCAATCAGGCGATTTAGGCCGTGATAAGGTGCGCGAGCATTGGCAAAAGATGCGCCTGGACATGGGGAGTCGAGTGGTGGTGGCGCCACCCGCTTTTGGTCGCCGGAGCTCGGCCGGCGGCGAGCTCGAGCGGCGGCCGAGGTCGGGTGCTTGGCGCGGGCGCGATACAGAGGGTGAGAGAGGGAGGCGAGGGCACTAGGAGGTTCGTCTGCTCACCCTGAGCGCGTTGGAGAGGTCGCCGGTGGCTGGGGATGACCGGAGCGACCGCGAGCTTTGGTGGAGACGGCGGCCAGTGATGGTGAAGATGAGCTTGATTAGCCTGATTACTGGCTCCCCTGGATGTGCGCGACGACGGAGATGATGAGGAAGACGAGGCGGTCTGAACAGCGGGCTCACCGGAGCTCGGGGAGGCCGGAATCGATGGTGGCGGGGCGGTGATTGTGGCTAGGGTTTCGGCCCTAGCGCGCAGAGAGAGGCGCGGGGAGAGGCGGAAAAGGGGGTTAGGGTCCCTAGGAGGCGGCGGCGAGCTATTTATGGCCGCCAGGGGGCGGTGGAACGCATCGGGGCCGCCGGCGCAATCAGGTGGCCGGCGTGCTTCCAGCGACCTGCTTCGGTGCGCGGGGACGAAGACGGTTTTGCAGAAAACCCCTGCAAAGATGTTGGGCTGGTGGTGGGGGTGCAGCTGGGCCACTTGGGCCGAGCTGGTCTGCGGCCAAGAGGAAAAAGAGAGAGAAGTAGGTGGGCAGACCCCATGGAGAGAGAGGAGAGGGCTCTCTCTCTCTTTTTCTATTTTTTCCGATTTTTATTTCTCTTTTCAAAATCCAATTTCAAATCTGTTTTGAAGTTTGTTTGCACTCAAATTTTGCAGAGAATTTATTAAACACACATGGTCTTGTTGAATGACAACAAGTCCATGTTGCCTAATATTAAAAACATGAGAGAATTTGAGACAAAGAAATAGAGAGGGATTTGCATATTTGAAAATGGAGATGCAAATTTTGCTCAAATGCAAACTAAATGCATGCAATGCTCATGATCACTCATTTATTTAGAAAACAAGGTTGGGATGTTACAATAGGGTTCTTTTTCATTATATATGGTAGATATTACAAATACATACTCCTATACGTATACGATACGTTATACTCTAAAACACTTACTCATTCCCAACTATGGAAAGATTGAAATTGCGCTTACAATGCTCAGAAACGTTAAAGGGAGAGGTTTACTATAAATATTAAGAACTTGATCCTTTGAGGTGAATCGGATCTGTATTTGATTTTGAGGAACAAGTTCACGAATAAAGTGAAAGTCAGCTTCAATGTTCCTGGTCCTTGCGTGGTAGACAGGGTTCGATGAGAAATATGTTACACCAATATTGTCACACCAGAAGACTCGAGTCACACCAAGTTCTTGCAACAAATACTATACTCAGACAAGCTCTGCTATAGCATTAACAAGAGATTTATTCTCAGATCTAGATCTTGACACAATAGAATGCTTACGAGCACTCCAGTCGGTCCAATTCCCTCAATACAAGATAGCATATCCTTCCGTAGGTCGCTTGTCATCCATACGACCAACCCAATTTACATCCGAGAAAGTTGAAGACAACGTAGAGGAGGAGGATCGAAGTTGTAGCCTAGAGTTAATGGTATGGCACACATAGCGAAGAATACGCTTGGCAGGAGACTAGTTGTCAACACCCGGATTTTTAAGTCCAGATGCCTATTATGCCATTCATCGCAATCCCAGGAATATTGTTTTTGCGAGACATAATAGATCGATATCACAACACATCATTCATTACAACACATAATCGTCTTACAACAAAGGATCACATGATCGAGTCTTAATACAACATAGAGGATCTAGATATCCAAATACAAAACACATAGCGGAAGCGAAGTAGCGGTTGCAGTCCATCTGTTCCACAGGCAACTGTTGACGTCAGGAGTGGTCCTAGTTGTCGTAGACGTCCTGCTGTTCTTCATCCTGGTACTGGGGCTCTTCTTCATAGTCTGGCCATTTGAATAGCCAGGGACACAGCCATGAGTAATTTAAAGTACTCGCAAACTAATACTAATGTAATTACTTATCAAATGTAATAAGGGGTGCTAAGCTCTAGGTTTATTTGCATAAAGCCAAGTTTAGTTCATAAACATTTAGTAAAGACTCTTCATTTGCCTAACTTAACTCAAGTGGGAACATTAGTGTCATTCCCACAACTCAGTTATGATTCAAAGTCAATGTCACCTTTCAAATTCAAATCACAAGTCACCATTCATATTTTGGAAAAATTCTAATGATGGAACAGTATGGCCTTTCCAACTGTCCATGACCGCGGACGCGGCTATTCGAATAGGTTTAACTCTGCAGAGGGTGTACACTTGTGCCACAATAATTGCAATAGTCTGTCAGGGGTAACTGGCCCTGATTTATCACACTCGATGCGCGAACTACAAATCCTAACCTTTCATTTACATACCCTAGTATAGGCACCTCTCCCCATGAGCTTGGCCTCCCGGTGAAAACAAACCGTCAACCCGGGAACTGCACAGGGCTTGAGTCGGACATTCACCTCATTTCACGTCATTTCACTTTCAAAGGAGGCAGCCTCGGCATAACCCCTATGACGCTTGTTCAGAGGGAACCCATACTAAAATACATAAGTTTCCAGTTAAGCCTTACCCAGATTCAGGTATTGTGGGGATACTTAAGAATTGGAATGGTATCGCATCCGAACCCAACAATCAGTTTTTAGTAAATTTCACCAAGTCATTCACACGTCATATTCACCTTCAAAGTCTTTCAATAGAATAACTCATCATTCCAAGGTTTTCAAAGTCATTGGTTTTCACAAGTTCCCACCTAGAGTAGTCAATTTTAGTTTAGCACTAGCAACTAGTCATGAGGGGTGCTAATCAACTTGTATTGCCCTAGGCTAAGTTTGATGCTCTTGTACTACTCCATAACTAAACTAAGTGAATCATGAATAAAAAATAAACTTTGGTAAATCAAATTCAATAAAGCTTGTAAAGTAAAAAACTTGGGATAGGACCATTAAGCATAAAGTAAAAATGTAATGGTGCCTTGCTCTTGTAGAGCTTTGCACTTAGGTAAATTGCAAGGGTATAGATTGCAACAATATAACTTGCATTAGTCTAGCTTGCATTGGTAATAGGTTGCCTTGGTTGGGGTAGTGATCAAAGTTCTCTTCTCCTTCCTCTTGGTAGAATACCTCCTCCTCTTGATAGTCTCTGGTACTAGCGTCTATAAACGAATACGAGGATACAATCACCAAACAATGCTTAAGTAGACTTAATTTGCCCTAATGGCTCACACAAATGATCTAGCATCATCACTTAACATTACTCAACATTAAGCTAGGGTTTTCTCACTTAGTGTTAGGAAAATAATTTCCTCTCATTGAAATGTGGGTTAGGGTTTCTCTTTAGTTTGGGAGAAATAATTTCCTCTCATTGAATATTGTTAAGATTTAATCTCCTCAGATAACAAGTATGAGATTATGTTGACCAAGATCAACACTCCACACTTATCATTTGAGAAACATGATTTAAATGAGATTCATCATCTCATGCCATTTAAATACTATTGTGATTTAATATCCTCAAGTGAGAAAGTGTGAGACCATATAACTAAGGACATCACATTACTTCATAACACTTGAGAAAATAATTTAAATGGGGTGCTACACCTCATAGATTTGAAATCTTAAATTTTGAAAATGGTTTAAATGGGCTAGTATTGACTACATAGCCAATTCTTGATTCTAGCCCATGATCATACACAGTACCCATATCATATTTTTGCATAATCAATTAGAGTGTTTGAAATGTGAATCATAGCAATTGGATTCACCTCAAAACTCACTATGGTTGATTTTTAAAAATTATATGAACTCTGAAAAGTCTCTGTCTTGTTATTTTTGCTACATTATTTCTTCAACCGATATGAGTTTGAAACCAGTGTGGTTGGATAGATCATTTCATAGGCTTTCCAATAACATCAAAATTACTAAATTTGTCCAAGTGGATTGAGAGTTATTCAAATTCTAAGTGAGCACCAGTATTGAAATTCACTGAAACGAATTAATTCGAATTTGGACTAAACGGGCTAGGCGGGAAACTACTGGGCCAAAAAGATTTAAAAAGGAAAAAGTCAGCCCAACAACGCTTCTCACGCAGCGGGCCGCCTGACTAGGTGGGGTCTACCTGTCAGCGAGTCTTAAACGCCGAAGCGGTACGGGATGATGCGGGCCGTTGGATTAAAAGGAGATCGCACGGCTCTGGGTCGTCACCTTCCGCGACATGAGCTCGCCAGAGAGCGAACCCTACCGGCGTCCAGAGGGTCGCGACGAGGGGCTTACCGGCGTCCAGCGGGGTCGGCGAGGCGGGCGATCGGCGTTGGAGACGACGGTGAAGCAGAGGGTGGTCGCGGCAGAGCTTGGGGTGGAGGAAATCAATGGCGTCGCTGAGCTACGGTGGCGGCGGACTCCGACCAAATTCCGGCGATGGTGAGCTTAATCAAGGTGGAGAAAGGGTCGAGGAGATCGAGGAGAATGAGGGGAGGTGACTGGTGTGAGGATTGGAGGCGCAGGTGCTCTCCTTTTATAGGAGCGCGAGGTGGCCGTGGGGTGCGGGCAAGGTCGACGACGGCGACGGTGTTCTAGGGCGCAAAAGGGCAAGGCGGTGGGTGCGTGAGGTAGGCGACATCCAGGCGGTACTGGTAAGCGTGATGGCACGACAAAAGATGGATGGAGGCGTGCAGGAGAAGTCGTCGGCTTTGCAGTACTGGCGCGGCAACCTTTGATCATGGCGACGGCGACGGTGCACGCGCGTCCAATGGAGCTTGTCTAGCAGGGTCCTGGCACGGTGTGGAGTGCGCATGCGCAAGGAGATGGGAAGGGAAGGACTACGGCGACGAGGCGACGCAGTGTACTGGCGCTTCCAGTGACGTGCCAGTGCACGCTCTGGCGCGCCCAGGCGTGGTGATCACGTCGCTGCTAGGGTGTTGTCGTGCATGGTTTGGATCGGAATCGTGTCTGGCAGGTGCATCAAGGTGTGGTGAGTCTCGTTGACATTGCGAAAGGGGCCAGAGAGAGGGAGAGACAATGAGTGGCATGAGGGTGTCTATCATGGCCGGCATGGATGCAATGTGATCATATCTCCCACTTTTATCCGTGCCAAAGTACATGATCTGATGCAGAGGAGGTACAAGGACCCTAATGATCTCAATCCATCTCTGGTTTAGGCTTAAAACCATTGGGTAAAGGCATGTATGCAATAAGTGATTTGATGCCTGCCATGTGTTTGTGTTAATGGCCGCATGAAGATTTTTGTTGAATTTTGAAATTCTTTTTTGTGAAGTTGATTCAAATATTCAAAGGAGTAGAATGGTGGTGGTGGTGGTCAAAATGGTGCTGGTTTGCCAAATGTCAAAATGGGTATGATCTTAACTTTGTTTCAAAGTCTCCACTTGTCTCATCTATAATAGTCAAACTAGGCAGAGTCAACTATGATGGTCAACACCAAAAATGTTCATCTTGGTTTGGTCTTGGATGAGGTGGAAAGAAGTGGTAGGTTTTAGTTTAGAAATCTTCTAAACCAGGGGTGCAAAGTGGGTATGATGATATAAAGGTCACATATGACCATTATCATATGTGAGTGGGATTTGCAATTTCCTTTGATTTGATTTGTGTTTCTTTGATGCAATTGTGTTTGTTATTGATATATTAAGGTTTCACAAGCAATGGCACAAGCCAAATTGGCCTAGTTTAAAGATTTGTAAAAATGGCCATAAACACATATGGGCATTTTATGTTTTTATTTTATTTTCCTTTTCTTTGACCAAAGGTCCTTGTTTTGAGTTCATGGAGTGTTAGATTAAGTTTAGTAAGAGTTTCAAACCATTTGGGCCAAGTATAATGGTATAGGTCAAGATTTGGTAAAATGGCTATGTGCCACATATGCTTCTATGCATATGTTTAATTTCTTTTAATTTATTTTTGTTTCACCTTGGTTTTGATTGGGGAACTACTAGATAAGGTTTATTAAGGTTTTCCAATTCTCTAAACACGGTAGAAGGGCCTAGGGTAAAGTTTACTAAAGTACCCATAGCCTCATATGGGAAGCTAGTAGCATTTTTTATTGAGAGCCTCACTTGGATCCAAATGATCATGGCTAGGGTTTAGTGGGGTTTAACCATGGTTCACAACCATTTGGAAAAGTGGCTAGGGCAAAGGTCAAGATTTGCAAATTAGGGTTTTAGGCCTACATAGGTTTTCTCTTTTCTTTTATTTTTAATTGGTTTGGTTTCATTTGTACTTCAAAGAGCAAGGTTTAGGGTTTTAGGCCACTTTCAAATACTAACTAAACAATCATGGCAATATCTCAACATCTAAGCATGATCACTATGTATCAAACTTAATTTAAGAAAAGTTTTTGTTGGTTCCAAATTTTGGAAAAGGGGAATTTCATTTTCTTTGTTTTGAAATTTTTGGGATGTTACAAACCCTTCCCCCTTAAACAAATCTCGTCCCGAGATTTTAAGAAAAGTTAGGTTCCTAAGAGAAATTGAGCAATTTGATTAACAGGAAAACATACTTGGCAGGGCCTGGGGTGCTTCCTGAGCTTCTGTGGAACTCATGTGTAGAGACGGCCGTTGTGATTGTTCTGGTTCCTTCTGGTTGCGAAGCGGCGCTGTTGCTGGGCAGGTGCAGCAGTATTTGGGGCAGTCTTGGCAAGTTTCTTGGGGCACTCATTGGAGTAGTGACCCACAGTTCCACATTCATAGCATGTTATTGTTGACTTGTCCTTTGGGGCAATGGGGGTAGCATTGCTCCCAGTCCTTGGGGCAGTATTGGTGTGGTTGTTGTTCCCATTGTTGTTGTTGCTGTTGTGGTGGTTGTGGCTGTTGTTGTTGTTGCCTCCGGGCTTTGGGGGTCCTCCGTTGTTTTTGGTGTAGTTGGGGCGATAAGTCTGAGTAGTTGGCTTTGAAGGGATTCGTAGCATAGAAAAAAAAATTCCTACCGCGAGAACGCAATCCAAGCCAAGATGCAATCTAGAAGACGGGAGCAACGAGGGGATGAACGAGACTAACCCTTGAATATTTCCAAAGCCTACAAGAGGAGGCTCTCGTTGCTGCGGTAGACGATCACTTGCCGCTTTCAAAAGCGCGTAGAAGATCTTGACGGTACCACAATCGGGCAGCACCTCCGTACTCGGTCACACGTTCGGTGTTGATGAAGACGACGTCCTTCTCCCCGTTCCAGCGGGCAGCGGAAGTAGTAGATCCTCCTCGGAATCCCGGCAGCACGACGGCGTGGTGGCGGTGGTGGTGGAGAACTCCGGCAGGGCTTCGCCTATGCGCTGCGGGAGTAGTATGTGGAGGAGGGGCGCTAGGGTTTGGGGAGAGAGAGGGGGTAGGGTGCCGACCATGGGCAGCCCTAGGTGGTGCGGCCAAGAGTGGCTGCCCCTCCCTCTTCTCCTCATTATATAGGTGGAAATCCCCAAGAGTTGTAGTCCAAGTCTTCGAATAAGACCCCAACAACAAAACCTCCCATAGGTGGGAAACCTACTCAAGGAGGGAATCCTACCCAAGGTGGGACTCCCACCTTTCCTTTAGGTGGGGTGGCCGGCCACCTATGATGGAGTCCACCTGGGACTCCACCCTTTAGGGTTTGGCTGGTCATGCAAGGTGGAGTCCCTCCGGGACTCCACTTTCCATGGTGATTTCTTCGGACTTTTCTAGAACTTTCTAGAACCTGCCATAAATGCACCGGATCATTTCCAAACTTGGAATATGACTTCCTATATATGAATCTTATTCTCCGGACCATTCCGGACCTCCTCGTGATGTCCTGGATCCCATCCGAGACTCCGAACAAAACTTCGAACTCCATTCCTTATTCCATATCTACTTAAACGACATCAAACCTTAAGTGTGTCACCCTACGGTTCGCGAACTATGTAGACATGGTTGAGACCTCTCTCCGACCAATAACCAATAGAGGGATCTGGAGATCCATAATGGCTCCCACATATTCAACGATGACTTAGTGATCGAATGAACCATTCACATACGATACCAATTCCCTTTGTCACGCGATATTTTACTTGTCCGAGGTTTGATCATCGGTATCTCTATACCTTGTTCAACCTCGTCTCCTGACAAGTACTCTTTACTCGTACCGTGGTATGTGGTCTCTTATGAACCATTCATATGCTTGCAAGCTATTTAGACGACATTCCACCGAGAGGCCCCAGAGTATATCTATCCGTCATCGGGATGGACAAATCCCACTTGTTGATCCATATGCCTCAACTCATACTTTCCGGATACTTAATCCCACCTTTATAACCACCCATTTACGCAGTGGCGTTTGATGTAATCAAAGTACCTTTCCGGTATAAGTGATTTACATGATCTCATGGTCGAAAGGACTAGGTAACTATGTATCGAAAAGCTTATAGCAAATAACTTAATGACGTGATCTTATGCTACGCTTAATTGGGTGTGTCCATTACATCATTCATTGACATAACCTTGTTATTAATAACATCCAATGTTCATGATCACGAAACCATGACCATCTATTAACCAACAAGCTAGTTATACAAGAGGCTTACTAGGGACTCCTTGTTGTTTACATAACACACATGTATCAATGTTTCGGTTAATACAATTTATAGCATGGTATGTGAACATTATCATAAACACAAAGATATATCATAACCATTTATTATTGCCTCTTGGGCATATCTCCAACAGTCTCCCACTTGCACTAGAGTCAATAATCTAGTTTACATTTGTAAATATATAACACCTTGGCCTTCCGGTGCTTTATCATGTTTTGCTGATGGGAGAGGTTTTAGTCAACGGATCTGACACGCTCAGAAACGTATGTATTTTGCAATTCATTTGCGTCTCAACGCATCACTCATTTTCAAATGAGTCGGCATTAAATATGTTTGGTCTTCTGGTGGAACCTTAATCCCGCGGTCTGAAATATGTCACTAATATTGTCACACACAATATAGCTTCGAAGTTCTGACACTATCGGAACTACACCAAGTTCTCAAAGAACCTCTTGACTTAACATCCTCAGTCATTGTCAAAACAATGACATACTCTGTCTTCGTTTGTAGAATCCGTCACAATATTTAGAACTCTTCTAAATCTAGCATAGACAACTTCTAGCTCATTGTGCTACCTTTTAAACAACATTTAGTCTAATTTGAGATTGAAATTTTATTTTTATATGTGACAAAACAAATATTGGTGCAACACCTTACAGCGATTTGGTTGTCTATGTAGGAAGCTCAATTGGGGCACCTAGGAGCATGGGCACCAAACGTGTATTTCGTACATACCTGGAGTGTACGTATCTAAATTACACATACCTAAGGTTTACATACCTAATATATACACATACAAGTTACACATAGGTATGTAAATGTTAGATATACATACCTAACATTTACATACCTAACATACACACATGCAAGTTACACATACCTAACATATATATATATATATACGTATCAGTGTACGTACACCTTAGGTATGCAATATATTAGGTATGTATCACTTGAGTATGCATATCTTAGGTATGTATACCTTAGGTATGTGTAACTTAGGTATGTATACCCTCGGGTATGTGTACTACAAAGCAAAAATACGCGTATCTACGTATGGTGCCCGGGCACCTAGGAGCACCGAGTTAATTTACCTAATGTATATATATATATATATATATATATATATATATATATATATATATATATATATATATCCTTGGTTCTTCGTAAGTACTCAAGAATATTCTTACTTGTTTTTCAATGATCATCACATGTATCATTCTGGTACATGCTCATAACACTTTTAGAGCACAGGACATCCGATTGTGTACATATTATTCGTGATCTATAATCACTCATGTGTTTTTACTCATTGAGTGTCAGATACACTCAAGTCTTGTTTAAACCTTCACATGACAAGAATATTTTCTTAATATTTCTATATTGAACTACTTCAATATCTATTCTATGTACTTTGACTTAAACTTATTTATGTGTTTCAATCTATCTTCATAGATCTTGACACTAAATTTGTTTCAGTCCATATCCTTTCATTGAAGTTAATTTCTCAATGAAAACTTTTAATCAAGTATATAATTACTTTATTTATAACCCACTATATGTCATCTACATAAGTATTATAAATATGTCTCAGCGCTCCCACTTAATTTCTTGCAAATGCAAGCATCTTCATCGTTTCTGATGAAATCAAAAACTCTTTGACTATTTCATCTGGTGAAGATTCCAACTCCGCGATACTCACTTCATCCAATTGAAGTTTGTATACCTATCTAGTATTCCACGGATCAGCAAAAACTATTGGTTGTATCTTGTATACACCTTTAATACACACTTCTGATAAGTAATATATTTTGCCATCCTACTAGCATATCTCATAAAAGAAATATGTAGTGATTACTAGAATAATCCACATAGACTATAAGTATTGCTACAAAAGATCTAATCTTATCGTAGTCAACTCTTTGAACTTTGTCGTAAACAATATTTCGAAAAGTCGAACTTCTTCAAGGATATTTCATCCAATTCCATCATAACTTCTTTGTTTGTAGTTGGTTTATCGTTGTTCAAAATTAATCCTTTGTCTACAAATCATTTATTTGATCACAAAGTAAACCATACCTACAAGGTTCAATATGTACTTCGATCTCCATGGTTAAAACACTTTGTAGTCATGGGAGCCATGATCGTCGTGGCCGCTTCCGGAACCAATTACGATGCTGCACTACTCTGATCATTATGCTCAGGTTCATAAACCTTATCAAATTTTATTGTCCTCCCACTCAAATACTTTGCTAGAAACAATTTCTTGGAAATAAATAAGAAACATCGACAAACACTTTTGTCTTTGTATCCATAGTGAAAAGAATTCCCAATCAATACTTTGGGATAACCAACAAAGACATTCATCCGATTTTGGTTGTAAACTCTTAGACCAAAATTTAAAGAAAGGACTATTAGGGTTTATACCCATGCCATAACTCGTATGGTGTCATTTCAACGGATCATGATGATGCTCTATTTAATGTAAAAGCGGTAGTTACTAAAGCATAATCCACAAAAATATAACGGCATTCAATATTTTATCTCATCATTGACCCAACATGGTTTGGATACATCTCTCGGATACTATATCATCACTATGATACTCCAAGAAATGTGAGTTGTAGAACAATTTCATAACTCTCTTAGATGTTCGCTAAAAAATCGTAATTCAAATATTTTCCCAATGATCCAATCATAGATATTTGACTTTTCTATTACGATGATTTCCACTTCATGCTGAAATTTATTTGAATCCATTCAAATGTTTCGGACTTCTTCCTTATCGAATATATCCTCATATATATACTCAATTCATTGTTGGAAGTTTTCATGAAGTAGAAGAATCTCCCGCACACAACTATGCCTAGTGAACCACATACATCATCATATATGTTTCCACTAAGTTAGTTGCCCATTCAACTCTTGGTCTATGAACGGTATTTTAGTCATTCTCTTTAGAAAAGATTTGCAAGCGCCAGACGATTCAAAAATCGAATGACTCCAAAAATCCATTTACATGGAGTTCCTTCATGTGTTCCTTTCTAACATGACCTAAATGGCGGTTCCACAAATAAGTGGAATTCAAATCATTTGCCTTATGGCATTTTAGCGTCAGTATTATGTATGTGTGATTCACCATTAAGATTTATAATAACTTATCCATCGTATATGGAGTAATGTCATAATTTGAACAACTCATTGTTTTTATTTGACCAGAGCAAAATAACAATTATTAAGTTCTTTATTATAAATTCTAAGGGCTAGGTAGAATGCCAATGACAAACATAATAACACTTTATTATGTTCCAGACGTGCATTATTACCATATTCCTTATCAGTCACTTAGGCCATTGTATTATTGTATTGCGTTGTTTTGTATGACATTTCATACCAACCAATATGGTACAAATACCCAAGAATTTCATTGTGTGACCAAACTAGGAATACAACCATAACATGTATATCATTTATATACACCTGAGCTGGACTTTCTAGTCTTTTATTTTCTTTTACGCCAAAATATCTTTTGTAGTTTCTCTTTTAGCTTTCCTCATTATTCAGAAAAACACTTCAACATCATTAACTTCTAGGTTTGTTGGTCAAATACCAATAACCTTGAGGTTCTTACTTTGAAGTTGATCATCATATGACAAGTGTTCCAGGTTTCACTATTAGTAACTTTGTAATATGATGAACAATTTCACTCATAATTTTATCCATCATATCATGACGACTTTCCAAGACCATGTCTGTACATGCTAGGCTCGTAAAGTTTTAACCTTAGTATTCGCATGTGTAAATCTGGCTTGCATCCGTTGTATGCACACGTAGAATATATCACACCCGATCATCACGTGATGCTTCGAAACGACGAGTCTTAGCAACGGTGCATACTAAGGACGATCACTTCATGGATATGCGAATATTGTTAGTGCCCCAATAGTTGGAGGATTGTGACGCCTGGCATCTTCAACCTTCATACATTCCCATAAAACTTATGAGTTTATGTAGTCTCACTAGATTATATTCTATCATCTTGCAATAAGGTCTTAGATATCACATATATCTCATACCTTGCTTATTTCTGAAAACTTTTTCAGCTCCTTACTTTTTCAAACAGATTTGAACTTCAAGTTTCATGGAGACAAGATAACTTTAGGTACTAATTGAAACCCCAACTCTTTGAATCAACAATGTGAGGTTTACTAAAAGTTCGCAATAGGACTTAATCATTTTTTAATTCTTTAACAATACGGTACCAGTCCGTAAAGTTTCTTGTCAGACTTAACAGTATTTCTATCTCAATTACAAGACTAGCGCATGGTAGAAAACGGATGCCAATACTACAAAATTAATTCAAAATACTACTCAGACTATTTTTATGATAATTAGTTCATGTTTTAATCTAATTACTAATGAACTCCCACTTAATACAACATCCCTCATAGTTGTTAAGTGGTACACGATCCAAATCCACTACACCAAAACCGATCATCACGTAAGATGATGTAGCTTCAATAGTGAACATCAACATGTTGATCATATCATCCATATGACTCGTGTTCAACCTTTCGGTTTCCGTTGTCCCGAGGCCATGTCTGTACATGCTAGGCTCGTCAAGCAAACCCAAGTATTCCGCGTGTGCAACATGGCTTACACCCATTGTATGTGAACGTTGAGTCTATCACATCCGATCATCACGAGATGCTTCGAAACGACGAGCGTACAGCGGTGCATACGAGGGGAGAACACTTTATTATCTTGATATTAATGTGAGGGATCATCTTATAATGCTACCGTCGCGTTCTAAGCAAAATAAGATGCATAAAGGATTAACATCACATGCAATTCATATGTGATATGATATGGCCCTTTAGTCTTTGCGCCTTCGATCTTCATCTCCAAAGAACGGACATGATCTCCATCATCAACGGGCATGATCTCCATCATCGTTGGCGTAGCGTCAAGGTCCATGGCGCCGTCTTCATGGTTGTTCACCTCATGTAGCAACTATTACAACTACTTTGAAATACTACTCAACATGAAATTTAAAGACAACCATAAGGCTCCTGCCGGTTGCCACAATACAATAATGATCATCTCATACATATTCATCATCACATCATGGCCATATCACATCACCAAACCCTGCAAAAACAAGTTAGACGTCTCTAATTTGGTTTGCATATTTTACGTGGTTTAGGGTTTTCAAGTAAGATCCAATCTACCTACGAACATGAACCACAATGGTGATACTAGTGTTGTCAATAGAAAGAGTAAATTGAATCTTCACTATGGTGGGAGAGACAGACACCCGCAAAGCCACTTATGCAATACAAGTTGCATGTCGAACGTGGAGCAAGTCTCATGAACGCGGTCATGTAAAGTTAGCCCGAGCCGCTTCATCCCACCATGCCGCAAACACTACAAGAAAAGTTGCCATGGACGACGAAGTTGAAGTCGCGCCGTGGTTGCTGGTGTACCATGGCCGACGATTTTTGGTCTCTCCGTTGTGCATGTCAAAATGTTTTTTTTCTCGTTTTTGAGGCCACCTAGCCCGACGAAAACAGCCAAAACGTGGCGTATGGTGTCCCGGGACGTGGTGCATCTCGAATTCTCGGGTTCGCCGGCCGAGTCAACGCAAATCCGCACCGCCGAGGGATGTAGGGCCCAGATGGCAGCCTCTCTGGCATTGTTTTTTTCTCGATCGCGCCATCTCGTTCAACGCTCTCCGATCGAGCCGTTTACGATGCGGGATCATGGGTCCCGCATGTCATCCTCTATGAACCAAAATACTTTCTATTCTTGGATTTTTTGACCCCCGATTTCTGGCTACTTCCTTTTTCTTTTGATCCCTTGCCGCCTTGGAAACGTTGAGACCGCTGCTGCTAATTGGGACCCGCATGTCATCCTCTATGAGCAATCAACTTTCTTTTTTGGAGTTTTTTTGGCACCTCAAATTTGGTCACTTGCCTTTTTCTTTCGATCCCCTGCCGCCTCTCAAACGGTGATACCGCTGCTGCTAAATGGGATCCGCATGTCATCCTCTATGTACTATAAAACTTTCTTTTCTTGGATTTTTTTTGGCACCTCATATTTGGTCACTTACCTTTTTCTTTTGATCCCCTGCCGCCTCTCAAACGGTGAGACCGCTGCTGCTAAATGGGACCCGCATGTCATCCTCTATGTACTATAAAACTTTCTTTTCTAGGATTTTTTTGAACATCATATTTGGTCACTTGCCTTTTTCTTTCGATCCCATGCGGCCTCTCAAACGGTGATACCGCTGCTTGCTAAATGGGACCCGCATGTCATCCTCTATGTACAATCAAGTTTCTTTTCTTGAATTATTTTTGGCTCCTGATATTTGGTCACTTGCATTTTTCTTTCGATCTCATGCCACGTTGAGGACCCTGCAGGCTCATGGGACCCGCATGTCATCCTCTATGTACTATAAAACTTTCTTTTCTTGGATTTTTTTGGCACCTCATATTTGGTCACTTGCCTTTTTCTTTCGATCCCCTGCCGCTTCTCAAACGGTGATACCGCTCGTTGCTAGTTGGGACCCGCATGTCATCCTCTATGTACAATCAAGTTTCTTTTCTTGAATTATTTTTGGCTCACGATATTTGGCCACTTGCCTTTTTCTTTCGATCTCATGCCACGTTTGAAACGTTGAGGACCCTGTCTGGCTCATGGGACCCGCATGTCATCCTCTATGTGCTATAAAAGTTTATTTTCTTGGGTTTTTTTTCACCCTCCGATTTTTGGCTATTTCCTTTTTCTTTTGATCCCCGCCGCCTTGGAAACGTTGAGTAAGCTGCTGACTCATGGGACCCGCATGTCATCCTCTATGTACAATCAACTTTCTTTTTCTTTTGATCTCAAGCCGCATTTGAAACGTTGAGACCGCTGCTGCTAATTGGGACCCGCATGTCATCCTCTATGTACAATAAAGTTTTTTTCTTGGATTATCTTTGGCTCCTGATATTTTGTCACTTGCCTTTTTCTTTCGATCTCATGCCGCCTTTGAAACGTTGAGTAAGCTATTGGCTCATGGGTCCCGCATGTCATCCTCTACGAACAATAAAAGTTTCCTTTCTTGGAGTTATTTTTGACCCCTAATTTCTGGCTATTTGCCTTTTTCTTTTGATCTCCTACCCCCTTTGAAACGATGAGGACGTTGTTGGCAGGTCGGTCCCACATGTCATCCTCTCTGAACAAGAAAAGTTTCCTTTGATGGATTTATTTTGAACCCCTAATTAATTTTGGGATATTTCCTTTTTTTTTCCTTTGATCCCTTGCCGCCTTGGAATCGTTGAGGATGTTGTTGCCTCATGGGTCCCGCATGTCATCCTCTCAGAACGGTAAATGTTTTTTTCTTGGATTTTGTTTACCAAATGATTTTTGGCTAATTTTTTCTTTCGATCTCCTGCCGCCTTTAAAACGTTGAGGACGCCGCTGGCTCACGGGTCCCACATGTCAGCCTCTATGAACAATAAATGCTGAGGATGCTGCTGCCTCATGGGTCCCGCATGTCATCCTCTTAGAACGAAAATGTTTCTTTTCTTGGATTTTGTACCAACATATTTTTGGTTTATTTTTTCTTTCCATCCCCTGCCGCCTTTAAAACGTTGACGATGCTGCTGGCTCATGGGTCCCCGATGTCAGCCTCTGATACGTCTCCAATGTATCCATAATTTCTGTTGTTCCATGCTTGTTTTATGACAATACTTACATGTTTTGCTTGCACTTTATGATGATTTCATGCATTTTCCGGAACTAACCTATTAACAAGATGCCACGGTGCCGGTTCACGTTTTCTGCTGTTTTTGGTTCCGGAAAGGCTGTTCGGGCAATATTCTCGGAATTCGACGAAACGAAGACCAAACCTCCTATTTTTCCCGGAAGCATCCAGAACACCGAAGAAGAGTCGGAGAGGGGCCAGAGGGCCACCACACCATAGGGCGGCGCGGCCTGGCCTGGGCCCGCGCCGGCCTGTGGTGGGGAGCCCCCAGGTGCCCCCCTGCGCCGCCTCTTTCGCCTATAAGATCCCTTTCGACCTAAAAACACCAAAAATCTTGACGAAACTCCAAAAAGACTCCAGGGGCGCCGCCACCATCGCGAAACTCCAATTCGGGGGACAGAAGTCTCTGTCCCGGCACCCTGCCGGGACGGGGAAGTGCCCCCGGAAGCCATCTACATCAACGCCATCGCCTCCATCATGCTCCGTGAGTAGTTCCCCCATGGACTACGGGTTCTAGCTGTAGCTAGTTGGTATTCTCTCCCCCATGTACTTCAATACAATGATCTCATGAGCTGCCCTACATGATTGAGATTCATCTGATGTAATCGGTGTTGTGTTTGTCGGGATCCGATGGATTGTTACATTATGATTGTCTATCTACAAAGTTTATGAAGTTATTGTTGCTGCAATCTTGTTATGCTTAATGCTTGTCACTAGGGCCCGAGTGGCATGATCTTAGATTTGAGCTCTATACTTATTGCTTAGATTATATCTAAAAGTTGTATGCACATGTCGCTGTCCGGAACCAATGGCCCCGAAGTGACAGAAATCGGGACAACCGGAGGGGATGGTAGTGATGTGAGGATCACATGTTTTCACCAAGTGTTAATGCTTTGCTCCGGTGCTCTATTAAAAGGAGTACCTTAATATCTAGTAGTTTCCCTTGAGGCCCGGCTGCCACCGGCTGGTAGGACAAAAGATGTTGTGCAAGTTTCTCATTGCGAGCACGTACGACTATTATTGGAAAACATGCCTACATGATTAATGATCTTGATATTCTGTCTTAATGCTATTTCAATCCTATCAATTGCCCGACTGTAATTTGTTCACCCAACACTTGTTATTGGAGAGTTGCCACTAGTGTAGATAGCTAGGAACCCCGGTCCATCTTTCATCATCATATACTCGTTCTACATGTCAACTGTTTTCTGGTGCCATTGCTCTCATATTACTACTACTGCTGTTGTGTTACTGTTACTATTGCTCTCATATCACTGCTACTTTCACATCACCCCTGTTGCTAGTGCTTTTCCAGGTGCGAGCTGAATTGACAACTCGGTTGTTAAGGCTTATAAGTATTCTTTACCTCCCCTTGTGTCGAATCAATAAATTGGGTTTTACTTCCCTCGAAGATCTGTTGCGATCCCCTATACTTGTGGGTCATCAAGACTATTTTCTGGCGCCGTTGCCGGGGAGGCATAGCTCTACTCATAAGTTCACCTGGGGAGTACACTCCACCTCTCTCTCTATTTTATTTTATTTTATTTTGTTTTGCTTAGATTACTTTTTCCTAGTTTATTTGTGCTTAGTTTATTTCTGTCTAGTATTAGTTTGCTTAGTTTACTTTTGCTTAGTTTATTTTTGTCTTGTTTTATTTGTCTCATATACCCAAAAATCCATAAAAATTTGAAAAACCAAAAAATTAAAAACTGCTTTGTTATGGGAGAACCAACAACCTACTTGGAGCTTATAGAATGTTATAATTGTTATAGAGAATCAAGAACTGGTAAAATAATGAGTGCTATGATAGAAAAATTGAATACAATTGCTAAAATCTTGCTTGAACGCCATAATATAAACTGTTGCTCTCAACAGGATACTAAACATCTTAAATTTCAATGTGGCTTTAGTGAGGAATTTTTAATTAAGAACTATAATCAGAATTGCTATATTCATTATGGGTTCGAAGAGGTAGAACAATTTGTCTTATTTATGGGAGCCTCCGAGATAGAATCCTTCATGGTTGAGAATTATGAAACTTGTGTTGTTTGTAAGGGCCTTAAAGATTATGTCTCTACTATCCTTAATTCTTGCATAGAATGCTACAGTAGGAATCCTTATATCCTTGATTATAAAGAGAGACACATTAATGCACAAGAATGCACTCACAATTTGCAGGAACCGGTGGAAGAAGAAATTGATGAACCTGAATGCTCATTGGATGAAAAAGAAGAGGAGAGTGATGAACAAAAGGAGGAAGAATGGATTAGCTACCCATGTCAACCTTCTAATGAGAGTAACTCTTTATCTCTTACACTATTTGATTGTCCTCCATGCTTACCGGAACAGGTTGAATGTTATGTTCCTGTGGATTCTCTTGAAATAGTACCTATGAGTAATACTTGTGAGAATGATTATGCTACTGTTATCTATGATAATCCATGCTACTTTGATAAATCTTATGATAATGCTTTGTTTGTGCACGATGTCGAAATGCATGGTACTAAAGAATTTTGTTTGGCAAATGTCTATGATAAAGCTCTTGATGATGGTCCTATGTTACTCGATAATATTAATTGTACTACTAATGAAAATGGGATTGGAGAGTTCTTGACTTATTCTATGAGTCCCATATCTATTGAGATTGATCAACTACCTTGTTATATTATTAATAAAAGTAAGTTTGAAAGTTTTAATTCCACTATTCTTGAACTTGATAAAAATTATGTGTTTGGAAATCATGAAAAGTATGCTGCATGTGATAGCTATATTGTTGAGTTTGTTCATGAAGCTACTGAAAATTATTATGAGAGAGGAAAATATGGTTGTAGAAATTTTCATGGTATTAATACACCTCTCTATATGCTGAAATTTTTGAAGCTACACTTGTTTTATCTTCTTATGCTTGTCACTTTGTTCTTCATGAATTTATTTGTGTACAAGATTCCTTTGCATAGGAAGCATGTTAGACTTAAATGTGTTTTGGACTTGCCTCTTGATGCTCTCTTTTGCTTCGAATACTATTTCTTGCGAGTGCATCATTAAAACTGCTGAGCCCATCTTAATGGCTATAAAGAAAGAACTTCTTGGGAGATAACCCATGTGTTATTTTGCTACAGTACTTTGTTTTATATTTGTGTCTTGGAAGTTGTTTACTACTGTAGCAACCTCTCCTTATCTTAGTTTTGTGTTTTGTTGTGCCAAGTGAAGCCTCTAATCGAAGGTTGATACTAGATTTGGATTTCTGCGAGAAACAGATTTCTATCTGTCACGAATTGGGCTGTTTTCTCTGTAGGTAACTCAGAAAAATATGCCAATTTACGTGCGTGTTCCTCAGATATGTACGCAACTTTCGTTAGTTTTGAGTTTTCTGATTTGAGCAACGGAAGTATTTTATTAAAACTCGTCTTTACTGGCTGTTCTGTTTTGGCAGATTCTGTCTCTGTTTTTTGCATTGTCTCTTGTGGACTTTAAGCGAGGTTTTCTAGACGTGGAGAGCTGTAGCTAATGTTTTATTGAGTTCTTGCAATGTGCCACTACAGGACCAAGGTGGATTCAAATTTTTTGAGTACTAACCCCTCTAATGAAGTTTATGAGAAGTTTGGTGTGAAGGAAGTTTTCAAGGGTCAAGAGAGGAGGATGATATATGATCAAGAAGAGTGAAAAGTCTAAGCTTGGGGATGCCCACGTGGTTCATCCCTGCATATTTCAAGAAGACTCAAGCGTCTAAGCTTGGGGATGCCCAAGGCATCCCCTTCTTCATCAACTTATCAGGTTCCTCCCTTGAAACTATATTTTTATTCGGTCACATCTTATGTGCTTTACTTGGAGCGTCTGTGTGCTTTTATTTTTGTTTTGTTTGAATAAGATCGGATCCTAGCAATCCTTGTGTGGGAGAGATACACGCTCCGCTTTTTCATATGAACACTCGTGTTCTTCGTTTTACTTTTAATGTTCAATGATAAAAGTTGGAAGCTATTGCACTTATTGATATTTGGTTGGAAAAAGAAAATGCCTCATCATGTCTTGGATAATTTGATACTTGGCAATTGTTTTGAGCTCTCAAGTAGATCATGATTAAGTTTTTTCATGTAGTCTAAGCCTATTAGTGGAGAACTACTGTAGAGCTTGTTGAAATTGGTTTGCATAATTGATCTCTCTTAAGGTCTAGATATTTTTCTGGTAAAAGTGTTTGAGCAACAAGGAAGACAGTGTAGAGTATTATAATGCTTGCAATATGTTCTTATGTAAGTTTTGCTGTACCAGTTCATACTTGTGTTTGCTTCAAATAGCCTTGCTAGCCTAAGCCTTGTATCGAGAGGGAATACTTCTCATGCATCCAAAATACTTGAGCCAACCATTATGCCATTTGTGTCCACCATACCTACCTACTATGTGGTATTTCCTGCCATTCCAAAGTAAATTGCTTGAGTGCTACCTTTAAACAATTCAAAATTTATTACCTCTGATTTGTGTCAATGTTTTATAGCTCATGAGGAAGTATGTGGTGTTTATCTTTCAATCTTGTTGGGCAACTTTCACCAATGGACTAGTGGCTTCATCCGCTTATCCAATAATTTTGCAAAAAGAGCTGGCAATGGGATTCCCAGTCCCAAATTAATTAACAAAAATAGACACTCCTCCATGGTATGTGATTGTTGGACGACACTGAAGGATTCGGTTAGCCATGGCTTGTGTAAGCAAAGGTTGGGGGGAGTGTCATCATCATAATAAAACTAAACTAAAAAGGCACTCCTTCATGGTATGAGATTGTTGGCAGGCACCCGAGGATTCGGTTAGCCATGGTTTGTGAAAGAAAGGTTGGAAGGAGTGCCACCCAAAAATAAAAATAATTCATGGGAGCCGCTCTTGAAGGTTTGTCTAGCAAGGGGGTTAGAGTGCCCACTACCATTCATTGACAACAACAAACACCTCTCAAAACTTTACTTTTATGCTCTCTTTATGTTTTCAAAACCAAAGCTCTAGCACAAATATAGCAATCAATGCTTCCCTCTGCGAAGGGCCATTCTTTTACTTTATGTTGAGTCAGTTTACCTACTTCCTTCCATCTTAGAAGCAAACACTTGTGTCAACTGTGCATTGATTCTTACATACTTGCTTATTCGCATTCATTATATTACTTTGTGTTGACAATTATCCATGAGATATGCATGTTACAAGTTGAAAGCAACCGCTGAAACTTATATCTTCCTTTGTGTTGCTTCGATGCCTTTACTTTGAGCTTATTGCTTTATGAGTTAACTCTTGTGCAAGACTTTTGATGCTTGTCTTGAAAGTACTCTTCATGAAAAGTTTTGCTATATGTTATCTACTTGTTAGCAACTATAGATCATTGCCTTGAGTCACTTCATTCATTTCATGTGCTTTGTAATAGTATGATCAAGGTTATGGAAGTAGCATGTCACTACTGAAATTATTCTTTTTATCGTTTACCTGCTCGGGACGAGCAGGAACTAAGCTTGGGGATGCTTGATACGTCTCCAACGTATCCATAATTTCTGTTGTTCCATGCTTGTTTTATGACAATACTTACATGTTTTGCTTGCACTTTATGATGCTTTCATGCATTTTCCGGAACTAACCTATTAACAAGATGCCACAGTGCCAGTTCCGTTTTTCTGCTGTTTTTGGTTCCAGAAAGGCTGTTCGGGCAATATTCTCGGAATTCGACGAAACGAAGACCAAACCTCCTATTTTCCCCGGAAGCATACAGAACACCGAAGAAGAGTCGGAGAGGGGCCAGAGGGCCACCACACCATAGGGCGGCGCGGCCTGGCCTGGGCCCGCGCCGGCCTGTGGTGGGGAGCCCCCAGGTGCCCCCCTGCGCCGCCTCTTCGCCTATAAGATCCCTTTCGACCTAAAAACACCAAAACTCTTGACGAAACTCCAAAAAGACTCCAGGGGCGCCGCCACCATCGCGAAACTCCAATTCGGGGGACAGAAGTCTCTGTCCCGGCACCCTGCCGGGACGGGGAAGTGCCCCCAGAAGCCATCTACATCAACGCCATCGCCTCCATCATGCTCCGTGAGTAGTTCCCCCATGGACTACGGGTTCTAGCTGTAGCTAGTTGGTATTCTCTCCCCCATGTACTTCAATACAATGATCTCATGAGCTGCCCTACATGATTGAGATTCATCTGATGTAATCGGTGTTGTGTTTGTCGGGATCCGATGGATTGTTATATTATGATTGTCTATCTACAAAGTTTATGAAGTTATTGTTCTTGCAATCTTGTTATGCTTAATGCTTGTCACTAGGGCCCGAGTGGCATGATCTTAGATTTGAGCTCTATACTTATTGCTTAGATTGTATCTACAAGTTGTATGCACATGTCGCTGTCCGGAACCAATGGCCCCGAAGTGACGAAATCGGGACAACCGGAGGGATGGTAGTGATGTGAGGATCACATGTTTTCACCAAGTGTTAATGCTTTGCTCCGGTGCTCTATTAAAAGGAGTACCTTAATATCCAGTAGTTTCCCTTGAGGCCTGGCTGCCACCGGCTGGTAGGACAAAAGATGTTGTGCAAGTTTCTCATTGCGAGCACGTACGACTATTATTGGAAAACATGCCTACATGATTAATGATCTTGATATTACTGTCTTAATGCTATTTCAATCCTATCAATTGCCCGATTGTAATTTGTTCACCCAACACTTGTTATTGGAGAGTTGCCACTAGTGTAGATAGCTAGGAACCCCGGTCCATCTTTCATCATCATATACTCGTTCTACATGTCAAGCTTGTTTTCGGTGCCATTGCTCTCATATTACTACTACTCTTCGTTGTGTTACTTGTTACTATTGCTCTCATATCATTGCTACTTTCACATCACCCCTGTTGCTAGTGCTTTTCCGAGTGCAGACTGAATTGACAACTCGGTTGTTAAGGCTTATAAGTATTCTTTACCTCCCCTTGTGTCGAATCAATAAATTGGGTTTTACTTCCC
>NC_061511.1:134687666-134703539 GCF_022539505.1 Lolium rigidum
CCTATATAATGAGGAGAAGAGGGAGGGGGCAGCCACTCTTGGCCGCACCACCTAGGGCTGCCCATGGCCGGCGCCCTACCCCCTCTCTCTCCCCAAACCCGTAGCGCATAGGCGAAGCCCTGCCGGAGTTTTCCACCACCACCGCCACCATGCCGTCGTGCTGCCGAGATTCCGAGGAGGATCTACTACTTCCGCTGCCCGCTGGAACGGGGAGAAGGACGTCGTCTTCATCAACACCGAACGTGTGACCGAGTACGGAGGTGCTGCCCGATTGTGGCACCGTCAAGATCTTCTACGCGCTTTTGAAAGCGGCAAGTGATCGTCTACCGCAGCAACTAGAGCCTCCTCTTGTAGGCTTTGGAAATCTTCAAGGGTTAGTCTCGTTCATCCCCTCGTTGCTCCTGTATTCTAGATTGCATCTTGGTTTGGATTGCGTTCTCGCGGTAGGAAATTTTTTGTTTTCTATGCTACGAATCCCTTCAGGCATCCCCAAACTTAGACTTTTCACTCTTCTTGATCATATTATATCATCCACCTCTCTTGACCCTTGAAAACTTCCTTCACACCAAACTCAAAACAATCTCATTAGAGGGTTAGTGCATAATCAAAAATTCACATGTTCAGAGAGGACACAATCATTCCCAACACTTCTGGACATTACCCAAGGTTACTGAAGTTTAATGGAGCAAAGAAACCTGCTCAAACACAGTAAAACAGGCAATGCGAAATAAAAGGCAGAATCTATCAAAACAGAACAGTCCGTAAAGACAAATTTTTTCGAGGCACTTAACTTGCTCAGATGAAAAAGCACAAATTGAATGAAAGTTGCGTACATATCTGAGGATTACTCATGAATTTTTGCAGATTTTTTAGACTCTCCTACAGAGAGATCAACTCAAATTCGTGACAGATAAAAATCTGTTTCTGCGCAGAAATCCAAATCTAGTATCAACTCTCTATCAAAGACTTTACTTGGCACAACAATGCAATAAAATAAAGATAAGGAGAGGTTGCTACGGTAGTAACAACTTCCAAGACACAACAAAACAGTAGCAAAATAAAAACATGGGTTATCTCCCAAGAAGTGCTTTCTTTATAGCCATTAAGATGGGCTCAGTAATTTTAATGATGCTCTCGCAAGAAATAAGAGTTTAAGCAAAAGAGAGCATCAAAAGCAAATAAGAAACACTTTTAAGTCTAACCCACTTCCTATGAAAAGGAATCTTGTAAATAAACAAGTCATGTAAGCATAATGCAACAAGCATAGAAAGGCAACACAAGCGCAACTTCAAGATTCTCAACATAAAGAGGGGAAACTTAATATTATTAAGATGCATATAACCATGTTTCCCTCTCTCATAATAACTTTCAGTAGCATCATGAACAAACTCAACAATATAACTATCACATAAAGCATTCTTATTCACATGCATAAAAGTATCATTACTCTCCACATAAGCATAATCAATTTTATTAGTAATAGTGGGAGTAAAACAATCACAACCATCATTGTAATCATCATAAATTGCAGGCATGGTATAATCATAATAAACTTTATCCTCCATAGTAGGTGGACTGAAAATATGATAGTCATCATTGTAATCATCATATATAGGAGGTAAAGTATCATCAAAGTAAATTTTCTCCTCCATGCTTGGGGGACTAAAAATATCATGCTCATCAAAACCAGCTTCCCCAAGCTTAGAATTTTCCATAGCATTAGCAACAATGGTGTTCAAAGCATTCATACTAATAACATTGACATTAGCATGCATATAAAGTTCCATAGGTTTTTTAATTTTCTCTTCAAACACCACATGTCCTAACTCAATATAGATACTATAAAGATCTCTAATATTTTTGTTGTTTTCCATTAAGCTTAACTAGTGAAATAAAAACAAGAAACAAAAAGATATAATTGCAGAATCTAAAGGAAATAGCTTCGAGCACTCACACACCGGCAACAGTGCTAGGAAATAGCTTAGTAGTCGGGGGATGTGAATACCTGATACGTCTCAAACGTATCCATAATTTCTTATGTTCCATGCTACTTTTATGACAATACTCACATGTTTTATACACACTTTACATCATTATTATGCATTTTCCAGCACTAACCTATTGACAAGATGCCGAAGAGCCAGTTGCTCTTTTCTGCTGTTTTTGGTTTCAGAAATCCTACAAAGGAAATATTCTCGGAATTGGACGAAATCAACGCCCAGGGTCTTATTTTTCCACGGAGCTTCCAGAAGACCGAAGAGCATACGAAGTGGGGTCACGAGGTGGCAAAACCACAAGCCGGCGCGGCCAAGGAGGGGCCCGCGCCGCCCTGTGGTGTGGGCCCCTCATCAGTCCTCCGACTCTGCCCTTCCGCCTACTTATACTCTCCGTCGCGAAAACCCTATTACCGAGAGCCACGATACAGAAATAGTTCCAGAAACGCCACCGCCGCCAATCCCATCTAGGGGGATTCAGGAGATCGCCTCCGACACCCTGCCGGAGAGGGGAATCATCTCTCGGAGGACTCTACATCACCATGATCGCCTCCGGACTAATGTGTGAGTAGTTCATCCTTGGACTATGGGTCCATAGCAGTAGCTAGATGGTTGTCTTCTCCTCATTGTGCTATCATGTTAGATCTTGTGAGCTGCCTATCATGATCAACATCATCTATTTGCAATGCTACATGTTGTGTTTGTTGGGATCCGATGAATATGGAATACTATGTCAAGTTGATTATCAATCTATCATATATGTGTTGTTTATGTTCTTGCATGCTCTCCGTTGCTAGTAGAGGCTCTTGCCAAGTTGATACTTGTAACTCCAACAGGGAGTATTTATGCTCGATACTGGGTTCATGCCTCCATTGAATCTGGGACAGTGACAGAAAGTTCTAAGGTTGTGGATGTGCTGTTGCCACTAAGGATAAAACATCAATGCTTTGTCTAAGGATATTTGTGTTGATTACATTACGCACCATACTTAACGCAATTGTCTGTTGTTTGCAACTTAATACTGGAAGGTGTGCGGATGCTAACCTGAAGGTGGACTTTTTAGGCATAGATGCATGCTGGATAGCGGTCTATGTACTTTGTCGTAATGCCCTGATTAAATCTCATAGTAGTCATCATGATATGTATGTGCATTGTTATGCCCTCTCTATTTGTCAATTGCCCAACTGTAATTTGTTCACCCAACATGCTATTTCTTATCGGAGAGACACCACTAGTGAACTGTGGACCCCGGTCAATTCTTTTACATCTGAAATACAATCTACTCCAAACTCTGTTCTTTACTGTTCTTCGCAAACAAACATCATTTTCCACACCATACATTTAATCCTTTGTTTACAGCAAGCCGGTGAGATTGAGAACCTCAATGTTACATTGGGGCAAAGTATTTTGATTGTGTTGTGCAGGTTCCACGTTGGCGCCGGAATCCCTGGTGTTGCGCCGCACTACACTCCGTCACCAACGACCTTCACGTGGGCCTTGACTCCTACTGGTTCGATAAACCTTGGTTTCTTACTGAGGGAAACTTGCTGTTGTACGCATCACACCTTCCACTCGGGGTTCCCAACGGGCGTGTGCTCTACGCGTCATCAATCTAAATTTCTGGCGCCGTTGCCGGGGAGATCAAGACACGCTGCAAGGGGAGTCTCCCACATCCAATCTCTTTACTTTGTTTTTGTCTTGCTTTACTTTACTTTATTTTCTGTTTTGTTTGCTTTCTCTATATCAAAAATACAAAAAAATAGTTACTAGCTTTACTTTATTTACTGTCTTGTTTGCGTTCTCTATATTAAAAACACAAAAAAATTAGTTACTTGCATTTACTTTACTTATTTCATCATGCTTCCTCCTAAGTTCACTTTGAAAGATATACCGGTAGGGCGTGGGTCTATCATTGGAAGAGATAATATAGAAGAATTTTTCACTCATGTTAGTACGGTTAAAGATTTTGAAGATAGACACTTGGTAGAACTTGCCCCTACTTATGAAATTGCTACTGCCTCTTTAGTGCACATGTTGGAAGCTAGGTTTGTTAATCTTAATCCTATAATGCAACATATGTTTCTTACACTTTCTTATATGGAAGAAGGAGAAAAGAAAGATTTTGTTTTAGAAACCCTTCTTAAAGAATTTGGTGATGTAGCTAAAGAAGCTAGAAAAGTCTTTATTAAACATAAGATGCTTGGGTGTTTTACCAATTTTGCAAATACCCTTGAAAAGATGGAAAAAGATAGGCTAAAATACACTAATAAAACCAATGGTGAGGGGGAGATTAAAGTACCAATACCTTGTAAGATCTTAGGAATGCATGAGGCACTAGAAAAGAATTTTGATTGGCTTGTTCCTGAAAATTTGTTTGATGAAAATAGAAAGCCTAAGAGTAATGAAAGAGGATCCTCTGAAACTTACATAGATAAGATACAATGCATTGTTGAGAAAACCCCCAAAGCCCCTGGTAATAATGTTAATGTTTCATCTCTCGATCGATAATACTTGATTCACACTTTATGCGCCTAGCTGAAAGGCGTTAAAGAAAAGCGCTTATGGGAGACAACCCATTATTTTACTTCTGCACTTTTGTTTTATATTTGAGTCTTGGAAGTTGTTACTACTGTAGCAACCTCTCCTTATCTTTATTTTATTGCATTATTGTGCCAAGTAAAGTCTTTGATAGTGGGGTTGATACTAGAATTGGATTACTGCGCGAGACACGATTTCTTCTTTGTCACGAAATTTAGCAGCCCCGTCTGTAGGTAACTCAGAAAAATCTGCCAATTTACGTGCGTGATCCTCAGATATGTACGCAACTTTCATTCAATTTGAGTTTTTCATCTGAGCAAGTTAAGTGCCCCTGAAAAATCCTTCTTTACGGACTGTTCTGTTTTGACAGATTCTGCCTTTTATTTCGCATTGCTTGTTTTGCTATATTGGATGGATTTCTTTGTTCCATTAACTTTCAGTAGCTTTGTGCAATGTCCAGAAGTGTTAGGAATGATTATGTCACCTCTGAATATGTGAATTTTTGATTATGCACTAACCCTCTAATGAGTTTGTTTTGAGTTTGGTGTGGAGGAAGTTTTCAAGGATCAAGAGAAAAGGATGATACAATATGATCAAGAAGAGTGAAAACTCTAAGCTTGGGGATGCCCCGTGGTTCATCCCTGCATATTTCAAGAAGACTCAAGCATCTAAGCTTGGGGATGCCCAAGGCATCCCCTTCTTCATCGACAACTTATCAGGTCACCTCTAGTGAAACTATATTTTTATTCCGTCACATCTTATGTGCTTTACTTGGAGCGTTTGTATGTTTTTATTTTTGTTTTTGTTTGAATAAAATCGGATCCTAGCAATCCATGTGTGGGAAAGAGACACGCTCCGCTCGTTCGTATGAACACTAGGGTTCTTAGCTTTACTTTTAATGTTCATGGCGAAGGTTGAAACTGCTTCGTTCATTGCTATTTGGTTGGAAACAGAAAATGCTTCATGTGGTAATTGGTATATTGTCTTGAATAATTTGATACTTGGCAATTGTTGAGCTCAAATAGATCATGTTTAAGCTCTTGCATCATGTACTTTGCACCTATTAATGAAGAACTACCATAGAGCTTGTTGAAATTTGGTTTGCATGATTGGTCTTTCTAAAGTCTAGATATTTTCTGGTGAATTGTTTGAACAACAAGGAGAGAGTATAGAGTCTTATAATGCTTTCAATATGTTCTTATGTAAGTTTTGTTGTACCGGTTCATACTTTAGTTTGCTTCAAACAACCTTGCTAGCCAAAGCCTTGTACTGAGAGGGAATGCTTCTCGTGCATCCAAATCCTTGAGCCAAAAACTATGCCATTTGTGTCCACCATACCTACCTACTATGTGGCATTTCTCTGCCATTCCAAAGTAAATTACTTTAGTGCTACCTTTAAAATTTCATTCCTTGTCTTTGCAATACATAGCTCATGGGAAAATAGCTTAAAATACTATTGTGGTATTGAATATGTTACTTATGTATCTTATTTATTATAAGTTGCTTGTTGAGCGGTAACCATGTTTCTGGGGACGCCATCAACTATTACACCTTTGTTGAATATCATGTGAGTTGCTATGCATGTTCGTCTTGTCTGAAGTAAGGGTGATTTATCATGATCAAATGGTTTGAGTATGCATATTGTTAGAGAAGAACATTGGGCCGCTAACTAAAGCCATGAATCATGGTGGAAGTTTAAACTTGGACATCAATCCTCAATCTCTTATGAGAATATTATCTGTTGTTGAATGATTAAGCATTAAAGAGGAGTCCATTATCTGTTGTCTATGTTGTCCCGGTATGGATGTCCTTAAGTTGAGATCTATCAAAAACGAGAAATCAAATGCGATCTATCTCCTTGGACCTCTGTACAGGTGACATAGAGGTACCCCTTTGTGACACTTGGTTGAAACATATGGTATGCAATGATAATCCATGTAAATCCAAGCTAATTAGGACAAGGTGCGAGCACTATTGGTTTTCTATGCATGAGGCTTGCAACTTATAGGATGTTTTATGCATAACACATATGAATTATTACTACCGTTGACAAAATTGTTTCTATGTTTTCAAAATAAAAAGCTCTAGCACAGAAATAGTAATCCATGCTTCCCTCTGCGAAGGGCCTTTCTTTTACTTTATGTTGAGTCAGTTTACCTACTTCCTTCTATCTTAGAAGCAAACACTTGTGTCAAGTCGTGTGCATTGATTCCTACATACTTGCTTATTTGCACTCATCATATTACTTTGTGTTGACAATTATCCATGAGATAAACATGTTGAAGTTGAAAGCAACTGCTGAAACTTATATCTTCCTTTGTGTTGCTTCAAAACTTTCTACTAAGAATTTATTGCTTTATGAGTTAACTCCTATGCAAGTCTTATTGATGCTTGTCTTGAAAGTACTATTCATGAAAAGTCTTTGCTATATGATTCAGTTGTTTAGTCATTGTCTTTACCATTGCTTCGAATCACTTCATTCATCTCATATGCTTTACAATAGTATGATCAAGATTATGATAGCATGTCACTTCAGAAATTATCCTTGTTATCGTTTACCTACTCGAGGGCGAGTAGGAACTAAGCTTGGGGATGCTTGATACGTCTCAAACGTATCCATAATTTCTTATGTTCCATGCTACTTTTATGACAATACTCACATGTTTTATACACACTTTACATAATTATTATGCATTTTCCGGCACTAACCTATTGACAAGATGCCGAAAAGCCGATTCTTGTTCTCGCTGTTTTTGGTTTCAGAAATCCTACAAAGGAAATATTCTCGGAATTGGACGAAATCAACGCCCAGGGTCTTATTTTTCCACGGAGCTTCCAGAAGACCGAAGAGCATACGAACTAGGGCCACGAGGTGGCCAAACCATAGGCCGGCGCGGCCAAGGAGGGGCCCGCGCCGCCCTGTGGTGTGGGCCCCTTGTCGGTCCTCCGACTCTGCCCTTCCGCCTACTTATACTCTCCGTCGCGAAATCCCTATTACCGAGAGCCACGATACGGAAATAGTTCCAGAGACGCCGCCGCCGCCAATCCCATCTCGGGGGATTCAGGAGATCGCCTCGGGCACCCTACCGGAGAGGGGAATCATCTCCCGGAGAACTCTACATCACCATGATCGCCTCCGGACTGATGTGTGAGTAGTTCATCCTTGGACTATGGGTCCATAGCAGTAGCTAGATGGTTGTCTTCTCCTCATTGTGCTATCATGTTAGATCTTGTGAGCTGCCTATCATGATCAAGATCATCTATTTGTAATGCTACATGTTGTGTTTGTTGGGATCCGATGAATATGGAATACTATGTCAAGTTGATTATCAATCTATCATATATGTGTTGTTTATGTTCTTGCATGCTCTCCGTTGCTAGTAGAGGCTCTGGCCAAGTTGGTACTTGTAACTCCAAGAGGGAGTATTTATGCTCGATAGTGGGTTCATGCCTCCATTGAATCTGGGACGATGACGAGAAAGTTCTAAGGTTGTGGATGTGTTGTTGCCACTAGGGATAAAACATCAATGCTTTGTCTAAGGATATTTGTGTTGATTACATTACGCACCATACTTAACGCAATTGTCTGTTGTTTGCAACTCAATACTGGAAGGGGTGCGGATGCTAACCTGAAGGTGGACTTTTTAGGCATAGATGCATGTCCGGATAGCGGTCTATGTACTTTGTCGTAATGCCCCGATTAAATCTCATAGTAGTCATCATGATATGTATGTGCATTGTTATGCCCTCTCTATTTGTCAATTGCCCAACCGTAATTTGTTCACCCAACATGCTATTTCTTATCGGAGAGACACCACTAGTGAACTGTGGACCCCGGTCCATTCTTTTACATCTGAAATACAATCTACTGCAAACTCGTTCTTTATCGTTCTTCGCAAACAAACATCATTTTCCACACCATACGTTTAATCCTTTTTTACAGCAAGCCGGTGAGATTGAGAACCTCACTGTTACGTTGGGGCAAAGTATTTTGATTGTGTTGTGCAGGTTCCACGTTGGCGCCGGAATCCCTGGTGTTGCGCCGCACTACACTCCGTCACCAACGATCTTCACGTGGGCCTTGACTCCTACTGGTTCGATAAACCTTGGTTTCTTACTGAGGGAAACTTGCTGCTGTACGCATCACACCTTCCACTCGGGGTTCCCAACGGGCGTGTGCTCTACGCGTCATCAATACCTTTTACCTTACCTCCCCGGCAACGGCGCCAGAAAATAGCTTGATGTCTACGCACGCTTCTATGCCTGTAGACAGTGTTGGGCCTCCAAGAGCAGAGGTTTGTAGAACAGCAGCAAGTTTACCTTAAGTGAATCACCCAAGGTTTATCGAACTCAGGGAGGTAGAGGTCAAAGATATCCCTCTCAAGCAACCTCGCAATTAAGATACAAGAAGTCTCTTGTGTCCCCAACACACCTAATACACTTGTCAGATGTATAGGTGCACTAGTTCGGCGAAGAGATAGTGAAATACAAGTAATATGGATGATTGTAAGTAGTAATTGCAATCTCAAATAAAAATGGCAGCAAGCGAACATGTAACAGAACTTGTTGGAAACGGTATTTCAATGCTTAGAAACAAGGCCTAGGGATCATACTTTCACTAGTGGACACTCTCAACAATGATCACATAACTGAATAAATAAATGGTACTCTTAAACACTCTCTTGTTGGATAACAAACACCATTCATTGTGTAGGGCTACAAAAGCACACCTCAAGCCGGAGTAAACAAGGTCCACAACTTCATAAAGGAATCACACACGATGCGCACACTGTCACTGTCACACCGTGGAGAGTGAATCCGGAGTTCATATTAAAGTAACCTCTAGAGTGCATAATAGACCGTTGCAATTTAGACTGAGTACTAACATAGCATACACACTGTCACCAATAGATATGAAAGGGGGAATAGATCACATCAATACTATCATAGTAATAGTTAATTTCATAATCTACAAGAGATTACAATCATAACCTATGCCATGTACTACATGATGCACACACTGTCAACTTTACATCATGGAGGAGGAATAGACTACTTTAATAACATCACTAGAGTAGCACATAGATTAATAGTGATACAAAGCTCATGATCACATAAAGATCACACCATGGGAGAGAGAGATGAACCACATAGCTACCGGTAGAGCCCTTAGTCTCGGGGGAGAACTACTCCCTCCTCATCATGGGAGACAGCAACAGCGATGAAGATGGCGGTGGTGTCAATGGAGATGACTCCGGGGGCAATTCCCCGTCCCGGCGGCGTGCCGGAATAGAGACTTCTGTCCCCCGAAACTTGTCTTCGCGATGGTGGCGGCTACGGAACTCCTCGTGGAATATCGTCCATTGTTTTAGGGTTTTCGCGATGGACAGAATATATAGGCGAAAGGGCGGAGTCGGAGGAGCCAGGGGGTGGCCTCCCCACCTGGTGGCGCGGCCAGGGAGGGGCCCGCGCCCAGGTATGGTGTGGGCCCCCTTGGCCCTCCTCCGGCACTTCTCTGGCTCTCTGGGTCCGTCTCGGTAAAATAGAAGGTTTGGCTTTTGTTTCGTCCAATTCCGAGAATATTTCCTGTGTAGGATTTCTGAAACCAAAAACAGCAGAAAACAGGAACTGGCGCTTCGGCATCTTGTTAATAGGTTAGTTCCAGAAAATGCGTAAAAATGATATAAAGTGTATATAAAACATGTGAGTATTGTCATAAAACTAGCATGGAACATAAGAAATTATAGATACGTTTGAGACGTATCAGGGTTTTGCATAAGCTTCACTAAATTGAAGTAAAATATGCATGAGGCATGGCCGGGTTATACTTATCATCCCAAGTGATACTTGGATTGATATTCAAGTATGGTCTAGGGTTTTAGTGATAATCACCCAAGTGATACACAACTAGGATTAGGATATGGGCATAAGCCTTGATCATGTTTTCTTGGCTAGGGTTACTCCTTCTCACTAAAGCTAGAATTATTCTATCAAGGAAATGCTAGATTTGTCTCAAGTGTTTGGATAAACAAGAGTTGAGTTTATGCCATTACTCCTCCGTACAAGGCATGAGGATTGGTCTGGAGTTAACTACTAGTGATATACTTATTATTTTATGTGATGGATGAGATCTATTAATCATATGGGTTTAGCTTATCATCTATATCTACAAGATATGATCATGCATTAGACATAATCCACTTATTCCTCATTAATCACTTCTTTATTATACCTCTAATCACACTCATCTAGAGTCTTAGGGTTTATGATCATTGATACGCGTAAAGCACACGTCCGTTGGGAACCCCAAGAGGAAGGTGTGATGCGTACAGCAGCAAGTTTTCCCTCAGTAAGAAACCAAGGTTATCGAACCAGTAGGAGTCAAGGATCACGTGAAGGTCGTTGGTGACGGAGTGTAGTGCGGCGCAATACCAGGGATTCCGGCGCTAACGTGGAACCCGCACAACACAATCAAAGTACTTTGCCCCAACGTAACAGTGAGGTTGTCAATCTCACCGGCTTGCTGTAAACAAAGGATTAAATGTATAGTGTGGAAGATGATGCTTGTTTGCGAAGAACAGTAAAGAACAGAGTATTTCAGATGTAAAGAATGGACCGGGGTCCACAGTTCACTAGTGGTGTCTCTCCCATAAGATAAATGGCATGTTGGGTGAACAAATTACAGTTGGGCAATTGACAAATAAAGAAGGCATAACAATGCACATACATATATCACGATGAGTACTATGAGATTTAATCAGTGGCATTACGACAAAGTACATAGACCGCTATCCAAAGCATGCATCTATGCCTAAAAAGTCCACCTTCAAAGTTATCATCCGAACCCCTTCCAAGTATTAAGTTGCAAACAATAGACAATTGCATTAAGTATGGTGCGTAATGTAATCAACACAAATATCCTTGGACAAAGCATTGATGTTTTATCCCTAGTGGCAACAACACATCCACAACCTTAGAACTTTCCGTCACTCGTCCCGCATTCAATGGAGGCATGAACCCACTATCGAGCATAAATACTCCCTCTTGGAGTTACAAGTATCAACTTGGCCGTGAGCCTCTACTAGCAACGGAGAGCATGCAAGAACATAAACAACATATATATGATAGATTGATAATCAACTTGACATAGTATTCCATATTCATCGGATCCCAACAAACACAACATGTAGCATTACAAATAGACGATCTTGATCATGATAGGCAGCTCACAAGATCTAACATGATAGCACAATGAGGAGAAGACAACCATCTAGTTACTGCTATGGACCCATAGTCCAGGGGTGAACTACTCACACATCAATCCAGAGGCAATCATGGTGATGAAGAGACCTCCCGGGAGATGATTCCCTCTCCCAGCAGGTGCCGGAGGCGATCTCCTGAATCCCCCGAGATGGGATTGGCGGCGGCGGCGTCTCTGGAAGGTTTTCCATATCGTGGCTCTCGGTACTGGGGTTTTCGCGACGAAGGCTTTAAGTAGGTGGAAGGGCGGAGTCGGAGGGCTGATGAGGGGCCCACCCCATAGGGCGGCGCGGGCCCCTCCCTGGCCGCGCCGGCCTATGGGTATGGGGCCTCGTCGCCCCACTTCGTTTCCCTTTCGGTCTTCTGGAAGCTTCGTGGAAAAATAAGACCCTGGGCGTTGATTTCGTCCAATTCCGAGAATATTTCCTTTGTAGGATTTCTGAAACCAAAAACAGCAGAAAACAAAGAATCGGCTCTTCGGCATCTCGTCAATAGGTTAGTGCCGGAAAATGCATAATAATGACATAAAGTGTGTATAAAACATGTGAGTATCATCATAAAAGTAGCATGGAACATAAGAAATTATAGATACGTTTGAGACGTATCAATCATCACCCAAATTGCAATGATCAAGGTATTGACCTAATAATGGTTTATTAAGGAATCATGGTTCTCCTCTCCAATATCAAGTATTGATCTTATACTTCGGTGTACATATTTAGTTGGAGTTCTTTTGAATAGGTAGAATCTCTCTAGGGTTTATGATCATTACCATGGTATAATGATCCTAACATTGGCCTCCTAATGAATCACTAGAGAAATAGGTTCTTACTTACCATCAAGTGTTAGCTAGGTCAAGTAGGGTTTAGTACTTGACTTGTACTCTTATAGCATTAGTTAGTATCCATGACTCATGTCACTTAGATAGGGTTTGAATATTAACCTATGGTTCTCCTCAAAGGATGAGGTAATTATATATAAATGATCATCTCCTTTCTCTGAAGTTTAATACAATAGGTTGGAATGGATAAGATTGAATAGTCAAGGGTTGATGAAGAATGAATATAAATATATTTGGCTTGGATTCCATATTGTAGTTGAATATATACCATGTGATCATGGTAGGAATATTCAATCAGTGAAAGACATTGAAAAGATAAGTAAAGAATAGTTTCTTAATTGATTGTGTTCTTTGATTTATGGTTAAATAATTATTCATGTGTTGTTGTTAGAAATGTCATGTTGAGATCCTTGATCAAATCTTGTAGTTGATCCTTACTTAAGGTTTGTTGTTGTAAAGCTAATTCCATTTGATCTAGCCCATAGATCAAATCATTTCTACCCAAAACAAAGTTTTAGCAAAGATCACAGTGGAGTTTATAGCGCTTGACTTGATGAGCTACTTCAATTCCAGCAAGTCAAGTGAAACTTCAGATACTGTGGTAAGTTTTATTTGAAAGCGCGAAAATTTCCCGGATTTTCTATGCATGAATGCAATGCACACATTGGCGTTCTCTCATTTTATAGCCTCTAATCCTGGGATATTACACTACGGCCATGTAGAAATGAAAAGGTGTTCAATAATAAAACCTCTTTTATGATGTAGTGCACCAGTACACTCCATTTATGATCATCTCTACGGCGACCTGTTTAGGGAGATGTCTACACGGTTGGAGGACGTGGCGATGGATACTTTTACCCAACATCGATGCCATCATACTCTTCGGATATGTCCTTCATCACCTTAGGCGTCTTACAATTATCGTTATTGATATGTATTTTGCTTTTTTTTTAGTTTGTACTTTGGGCTTGGTTCGGCTGTGTGCATTCTAGTTATGCACATGTTGGCTCTAATGATTATACCTTTTAAATGATAAAAACACTGTTTATAAAAAAACTTCATGAATCCTACAAAAGATGTCTAACCTTTGAGTAGTATAGAACTACATATACTTCCAACTAAGAATTTTGATGATCTGATATCCCATTAATTGAGAAAAGAGAGGATTGTGATAACTAGCTAGTTATCATCACCTCACACATCGGAAGGAAAAAATAACTCTACAAAGTAATAAATGTGACCTTTAATGTTACCACACATATGGTACTATCCACTATGAAGGTATATGTGCATGTTAGTCTACACTCTAACTAGTTTTACTCACGAAGTTCTTCACACATTTTCAGTGCCCTACCTGATAGACTTAGTATATTACTACTACCGTTAGTCAAAACAACACCACTACGACATGACACGCGGGCCCTGGCGCTTTTAAACTCCAAGGCACGTCCATAATCACCAACAAAGAAAACCTCTAGGGATAACTATGTTAGGAAACTATAGACCCGATGCTTGGGGGGGGCGGCGTGCCTTCGGCTCGCTCGAGACTTGTCGCTAGGTGGTTCAAGAACTTGTTTCTAATTTTATTTTTGGAATTCTTTGTAATGTTGTTGAGGTTTCTGAATAGATTGGACTTTTCGGAAAAAAAAACCAAAAGGTCTTGGCCGTCGTGAAATCCTCTTTGTGTGTAGATTTGTCACTGTGTAGTGTACTGCTAGTTGGTGTGTTACACCAATGTGTTCTATGATCATGTTGTCCGAAGCTTTTGATCACATTTCCCGCAAGTTGAAGTGTTTTGAACTGTTTAGGAGTTCAAACTTGATGTAGAACACGAAATTAATCATGTATTGTTTAGGATTTTTTATTTCACATGAATATTATGCTTTGTATGTCCATTCCTATATTTGTCAAGTATTTTTTACAATAAAGTGGTGATTAATGATGGCCCCAATTTTCATTTTGTGATATTTTCTAAATTTGCACTCCTACATGAATATGGTTTTAATGTATCAAATTAGAATCTTGTGGAGGAGTTGTGTTTTGAAATATTCAAGATGTTGATGTAGAAAGATGTGCGGGCAATTTTGATCATCTTAAAAAAGTAAAAGAAAAATAAAAAAAATAAAAATCCCTTGCATGAATTCATTGCTTGTATTATTTGCTAAGAAACATTATAAACTTGATTTTTTTAAATGGTCCCAAAATATCCTATCATATATGAACATTCATGATTTTAAGGTCAACCCAACTTGGTAACAGCACTACCCATAGCACCGTTGTAGAAATGGGTAAGGTCCTCCTAAATGGGACCCCAAGCCTGCTAGCTATGCACATACGTATATAAAAGTTAAGAAAATTAAATTCAATATTGGTCAACAAGCTATACATCGGTCATGGCACGGTTAACGGGTCAATGATCAAGACAAGAGATAAAAGAAGGTTAAAGGTGAAACCCACAAAGCAAGAAACCCATTAGGTCAAATCCTAATTGGACTAGTCCACCATGGACCATGGACCATCTTCTCTCTCATCCACATCCCTCATCGACTATGGACCAAGCCTTACAAGTATACTCTCCTACCTACCACCATGAATGGTAACTTTGGTCATTTTTAATGACCCCTTCACTACATAAACCCACCAAGGGGGTGGAGGATCATTTACTTTATACATCAATACAAGAAGGGGAGAGGGCTAGAGCTCTAATTCAGACTCTACTCTCGGATCCTAGAAACCTTATTTGACTCAGACTAAAGTTGTTTGGAACCTTGACTACGTCCCGGAATCTTTGTTGGGCCTGGAGTCCATGCTCAACCCCTTTGATGCTCTCCTAACATAAGATTGAGCCGTGCTCCATCGAGACGGCCTAATCTACTCAAATAAACATGATTGCGTCAATTCTCTAATAATGTACAATGGCCTATGTCATAAGGCTGACTGACGTACACGCCCCTACTAACGGTTAAAAAAGTTTTTATTTAACCACCTCACTCGAGACACACCCTAGTGATCTCTTGTTCAATTTCACCAACAAGAATAATTCATGAAAAACGATATTACCGACTAGAGTTTTCAACAATTTTGATAAAATGGTCTTATATTTTCTAACTACCAGAAAAGTCAGTGAAGCAACACAATAATATTGTCTGAAATTTTCTTTGTTAGTTTTGTCTCACCCAAGACCGTTCTTGATATTATCAGTGAAATTAAAGTTAGTTGGATTTGATTTTATAATTCCTA
>NC_061511.1:134703639-134807862 GCF_022539505.1 Lolium rigidum
CGACTCGGTCAAATTCTGGTGATAACACATGCCCCCCTGGTTTTGGAAATGACATTTCCAAAATCATTACGCCTTCCCTTCGTCGGGTCATGTCGTGGCAGAACAGCACTGCCGCAGAATCTTTCATCATTTCGCCTCGCTTCCTTGGCTCCTCTGCACGAATTGATAATTTCGGCATCACGTCCTCGAGAACCGTCATGGCATTAAATCTACACTACACCCCCTTTATTTATCTGTGCCGAACGGTTCGCCACTTCATCCCTTTGCTCTGTTCTATCCATCAGTGCCCAAAAAACCCTCTTCCCCGGTAGCAATGTCTTCCTCTTCCTCTTCCCCCTCAGGCCTCCCCCTCCAATCTTCGCCGAAGAACAAGAATGAGGACGACCTCTACTCCGGGGCGAACCCCATCTCCTCCGACAAGGAGAAGAAAGAAGGAGAAGTAGAGAAGACCAAGGCCTCCCCCTCCGCCAGGCTCCTGCCGAAGAAGCGCTCTCGCATGTGGGCGGACAGCGAGGACGAAGATGATGACGAGGAAGGAGAAGAGGAGGAGGAGGAAGATGATTCCTCCTCTTCCGCTGGGTACCCGCCGACGAAGCGCTTCCGCGCTTGGGCGGACAGCGAGGATGATGATGATGACGAGGAAGAAGAGGCTCCGGCCGAAGGCCGGGGCAGCAGCGACGAGGAAGCCTCCGGAGGTAGCGCGCGGCGGCAACTCCGATGCCGACGATGATGCTAGCGAGGATTAGCAATGTAGGATTAGTAACCCCCGAGCAATCGGCTCTCCTTTTGTTCTTCCTTTCTTCTTTGAGCAGTCGGCTCTTCATTGTAAGAAATCCCAATATTAATGAAGAATTTCCCTTAACTTGATTTTGCCGATTTCTTTTCGTACTGATTTGGCCGATTGTTAATTTGATCACCGCTCAATAAGCCGATGGCAACGCATTGGTAACCTGCGAACCTGCTCAAATTCAGATCCCCAAACTTCCAACCGAACAGGTCCAATCCGCAGTCACTGAGCGTAGTGTTGGACTCAACGGCAAAACTCCTGAAATAATGCCTGGCCTCATCATTAACCTCAGGTTTTCAGACATTCTCCTGCCGGATCTTTCTCTTCCAAATCCCCTTTGCTTTCAGGGGCTCTCTGGGACCATTGCTAACTCAACCCAGAGGCTGGAGATGACGCTTCTGCAGGATAGGCACCACTTGTCCACAGATTTTCTTTCGATAGTCTGCAGCGATGTTTGAAATCCTGCTCTGTTTTGCAGCAACCATCCCTCAGAACAGTTGAGATTGCAGAGCCAGCCAATTTCAACAAAATCGGCTCCCTATAGCAAAGGGTCCTTCAGGGCAAGCTGCCCCCCGAGCCTTAGTCAAGGCGAGAAAAGTAGTGAGCCAGCCAAAGGTGCCACCATCGGCTTCCAAGTTATAATGCAGAGCCAGCCGATTTCAACAAAATCGGCTCCTCAGAGCAGAGAATCTTCAGGGCGAGCTGCCCCCCGAGCTTCTTCAGTCCACTTCTTGCGCCTTGCTGGTCAGATCGGCTCCTTTCCTTTGGCGGATTTGATGCAACCCATCCTTAACCTGATCCGCACGTCCATGCTGCTCTTGGCATTGGTCAGGGTCATGATCCCTCAAACTTGCCCCAGCTGATACTGCGGACTCGAATATTCGCAAAAAGAATTTGGAGGCTCTTGAAGAGAGGATCTGAGCCACCAAACCACTCCATTGAGGAGTTCTTCCATTAGAGTCTTTCTTCGTGACCCACTTCCTGCTCCATTGACCCTCTGCTTATAACAGTTATACCTCTTGAGTCGATGGCCATGCATCGGCTTTCTATCCTTAAGTCCTTAAGTCGATGTCTGCGCATCGGCTGTGCTTAAAATTTTTTGAATTTTTTACGGCCGATTTATGTATCGGCCCCCATACTTCAATACCCACCATCAAAGAAAATCTTCGGCTGCCGGGTATTTGAAAGACACTTCCACTTCTTATCCTCGTGTTTTATCCACCTAGGTGCCCCCGAGCCGATTCTTTCAAGTAATTGAGGGTATCGGCTCTTCAGGTATTCCCTGTTGGATCAAATGTTGAACCCAAGCAGAATGTATAGTGAGGACAATTTTGGCCGATTGCTGGAATCGGCCTCCATGTTGCTTGCTCGATGAAGGTTTTGTAACGTTCCTCCATAGATCCTTGGGGCCGATCTCCTGGATCGGCATCGCCACGTTCGTTCATCGATGTTGCGTTCATTACACGGTCGGGCCCGTGGATAAGACCAACCCAGCCCCGTCCTTTGTTACGTCGATGCGCTCGCAGTCGTCCAATCCTGGAGCACTAGACTCCGTTGGAAGGATGGAGACCATGTTTGTGCCAGCCGATGTCTCATCATCGGCTTCCCTCTGCTTGGGGCGCCACTCCATTTTTCGTGGTCGACCCTCTTCATCCAGGGTTCGCTGGATCTTTGCGGCCAGCTCAGGTCGCGCCTTCCTTAGCGTGTGCAGGTATAACCTTTCGGCTTCCTCCAAGCCGCGCAATCGCTGAACCCTACGCTTTTGGGAACGGGCTGAGTCCATCAGGGCACCACCTTGGCCGGTGGTACCTGTCTTCTTCTTCTTCTCCCTCGTCTTCCAAATCTTCAAGATCTTCCATCCGAGGGGACTCAGCGCGTTTGCTTCGAGGCGGGAGAGGACCTAGACGCTTGAACACGGACACGTTAGCTGCATCCTTCTTCTTTTGTTTGCATTATGGGCAGTTGCCGATTGTTGGCAATCGGCTCATTCCTGAATCCCAGCAGTGTCTGAAGAAGGGGCAGTCCCGAGTGCCTATCCTCGTCGTCTTGCTCCCTTGATTTTTCCTTGGCGTGGCGCTCATATCGCTCCTCGTCGCGATCATGCCGACGACGTCTCCTGTCGTCCCTAGCCAGACGATCCTTTTCATCATCGTCGTTGTATCGTCGGCGTTGGTCATACCGGCTCACATACTTGTTGAGGAGGTGATCGGAGAGAGGTCGCCGATATCTTACGTTCCTTACTTCTCCCTCCGTGATGTAGCGCTTGCCATCGTGACGGAGCCGATCGCGTGGAGCGGCTTCCTCCGTGTCCTTGCTATGAGAGCAGCTGCCCTCATCTCCGTCCTTACCGCAGTGGTGCCCGGGTCCCACCATGTTGATATTGCACGAGAAATCTGGCTGGCACCCTCCATGGTAAGTATACTCCACCATATTAACGGCGGGGAAGGGGTGTGTGTCGACCTTCATGGCGTCATCGGTTGAAAATTAGCCGCCCTTTTTCTATCGCCATTTGGATCTGCCGACGCCACACCCTGCGGTCGTTGGTGGCGTGGGTGAACGTGTTATGCCACTTGCAGTATGGCTTTCCGTTCAGCTCCTGCACCGTGGGGATCTTGTGGCCTTCGGGTACCTTTAGCTGCTTCTCCGTGAGTAAGAGGACGAAAATCTGCTCAGCTTTGGTCACGTTGAAGTCGAACCCTTTTGGAGGACCTTGTGGCTTAACCCACTTACAGGACACGGGGCTTGCCGCCCGAGCCCATTCAGCCACTGCTACCTCTCGATCTCCCGCATCACCTTCATCCTCGTCTGCCTCAACTAGGACCACCGCACGCTTGAATTTGTCCTGGTAAACATCTGGGTGGCGCTGTTCATATGCTGACAGCTTCTGCACCATGTGCGCCAATGAAGGGTAGTCTGCTTGGGAGGCCACGTCCTTGATCGATGATGAGAGACCCACCGCCGCCAACTCGACTGCTTCTTTATCACTTACGTGAACCGAATAGCATCGGTTCCTCACGGTCCTGAAGCGCTGGATGTATTCGACACTGTTTCCCCGCGCTTCGTCGTACTTGTGCTAGATCGGCAATGCCAGCCTCGGAAGCCTCCGAGTGATACCGCTCATGGAACTCGCTCTTCCAACTGCTTCCAAGCCCGGATTGAGTTCGGTGGCAGCGATGTGTACCACCCGAAAGCCGATCCCGTGAGGGACCGTGCGAAGAACCTCACACGCAGCTCGTCCGATGCTGAGATCGTGCCCAGCTGTGCCAAATATCGGCTCACATGCTCGATGGAGCTGGAACCATCTGATCCACTAAATTTTGTGAAGTCAGGGAGCCGATATTTGGGTGGTAGCGGGATCAATTCGTACTCGTTGGGGTACGGCTTGGTATAGCCGATTGCCCTCCTTTTCGGCATCATGCCGAATTGGTCTTTCAGAATTGTACAAATCTGATCCGCGGTGATGGTCGAAGGTGTCGAACCCCGAAGATTCGCCGGGTGGCATACTTAGCCAGCCATGCTTGCTTTTCCAGCTTCGAGCCAACCGCAGGAGCTGAGCTCCGGAGGTTTGTCGGAGTGGCGTACTTAGCTAGCCACGTCCGCTTCTCAAGATCTGTTGCCGACGTTCCTCCTGCTGTTCCAGAAGTCCCTGCCGTCGCAGCCTGGTTCGAGAGTGCCCAGTTGTTGCAGTCTGGCACGTATGCGCACGTGTATCCGTGCGGGATCTCCTTGGGCGCCTCATGTAGGAATTGATAGTCACTAGGGTCACCACCAATCTTGTAGACGACGTATGCCGATGAGTTCGGCACTTCTGGTGCTGCCAACGCGAACGGCAGCGGTGGACGGGACTGGAGTGGCATCTCTCCTTGGTAAGTCCCCGCAGCTGGTCCCGACGGAGAGTACCGGTGGCTCATGATTTCCTGGATCACGCACGGAGCGACACGCTCCAAAGTGTTCACCGGGCTCTCGTAGTGGCGGTGCAGCGAATGAGCCACCATGAAGTTGATCTCCCGACGCAGCCGACCCGGTGCGTTCTTCGACGGGAGGACAGGTCCACTCCATCGAGCGCGCCTTCAGGTGAGAACCCCTTCCACCTGATGCCATGGGAGCGGGTTCCGTGGAAAGAGCCGATGAGGTCGGCTTCGAGGACTGCCTTGATCTCGTCATGCTTCTTTTTGAGCTCGTCAGTCAGATCCTCGTACTTGACCGGAGTGCCTTCCGCCATCTCAGATGTAGATGGCGATGCGGTGGATGTCGAAGATTGTCCCACCGGGCATGCCAGAATGTGTTGCGGCCAGAAACCCACCGGCGGGCAGCGACGGGCAACACAGTAGAGCCGGGAACAACTCAGGGCTGCGGCTAGCCCCGGTCCCTCAGAGCGACGGCCCGCAAAGCCTTCTGGTCACACGTCCGATGCTGTCGCAAGGGCGTGCCACCTGACCTATACCCGGTCGGGAAGGTGTTGGATGATGCCTCGCTTAGTTTCCCGCATGGCATACACGTAAACATTAAATACGAGCCTCGATCGGCTCTCAGGTTATCCCGTGAATCGGCTCAAAGAGCCGATCCACCCATGATTCGTACGAGGTGTACGAATATATGGTGGTCCTGCTTGATCAAGATAAAGCTAAAGCGATCTACGACGATTTAGGGTTTTCACCGCATAATCGGATCATCCTACTCACGATTGGGCCTCGCGCTCGCGTACGGTGATCGTAAGCCGATCCTAGACGAGGCCTAAAAACCAACACGAGGTTGATCCCCGGAACATCCTGTCTAGGGCTAGCAAACTACACCCTACACGCCGCTGGATCCTCCAACCCTTTGTAAGGCCTAACTATTGCGGATATTAAACTAATCCTTGAAGAACAAGGAGCAACCGTAACGGATCGGATCTACTAAACAATGATCAAGCGGGGTGCCGCCCCTACACCTAAGATAGGTGTAAGGGCGGCTAGATGTATAAGGGTTGCACTACGACAGCATATGATACGAAGAACAATGCTAACCCTAACACATCTAAGATAACTACGTTGCTCGCCATCAAAAAGCCTTCAGCACGAGCAACGCATGAACAACGTAATAAGCTTGTGCTGCCTAGATCGCAAGATGCGATCTAGGCAGCATGGTGCTTACCGGAAGAAACCCTCGAGACGAAGGAGTTGGCGATGCGCCGAGATTGGTTGTGTTGAACGTTGGTTGTTGTTTATTTCATAAACCCTAGATACATATTTATAGTCCGGGGTCTTTCTAATTCAGGCGTGCACCTAATCGTGCACGGTAAAACTCTAACTCCTAACCGACACGTATCCTACTATGGTACAGATACACGGGCAATTAGCCCAAACTTGGTACACAAGGCCGATTCATGTATTTCTTCCGTATATAATCTTCAAGCCCATCTTGATCGCGGCCTACCTCTGACTCGGTCAAATTCTGGTGATAACAACAATATTCGATGTTCATGTTTAAATAACCTTAGAGTGCATGACAGATCAACATAACCAAACCAAGTACTAACATAGCATGCACACTGTCACCTTCACACTACGAAAGGAGGCATAGATCACATCAATACCATCATAGCAATAGTTAACTTCATAATCTACAAGAGATCACAATCATAGCCTACGCCAAGTACTACACGATGCACACACTGTCACCATTACACCGTGCGGGAGGAATAAACTACTTTAATAACATCACTAGAGTAGCACACAGATAAATTGTGATACAAAACACATTGCAATCATAAAGAGATATAAATAAGCACTTCACTATGCCATTCATAACGGTGAATAAGTATTCCGTGAAATATAGCCTAAGAGACCCACACGGTGCACACACTCGTCACCTTTACACACGTGGGACAAGGAGTCTCCGGAGATCACATAAGTAAAACCCACTTGACTAGCATAATGACATCTAGATTACAAGCATCATCATATGAATCTCAATCATGTAAGGCAGCTCATGAGATTATTGTATTGAAGTACATAGGAGAGAGATTAACCACATAGCTACGGTACGGCCCCGAGCCTCGATGGAGAACTACTCCCTCCTCATGGGAGACAACAGCGTTGATGAAGATGGCGGTGGTGTCGATGGAGGAGCCTTCCAGGGGCACTTCCCGTCCCGACGGCGTGCCGGAACAGAGACTCCGTCCCCGGATCTTGGCTTCGCGATGGCGGCGGCTCTGGAAGGTTTTATCTGGTTTCGTCGAACGTAATAGGGTTTTCGCGACGGAGACCTTAAGTAGGCGGAAGGGCAAGGTCGGTGGAGTCCTGGTGGGACCACACACTAGGCCGGCGCGGCCAGGGCTTGGGCCGCGCCGCCCTACTGTGTCCCCACCTCGTGGCCCCACTTCGTTTCCCCTTCGGACTTCTGGAAGCTTCGTGGAAAAATAGGACCCTGGGCGTTGATTTCGTCCAATTCCGAGAATATTTCCTTACTAGGATTTCTGAAACCAAAAACAGCAGAAAACAACAACTGGCCCTTCGGCATCTCGTCAATAGGTTAGTTCCGGAAAACGCATAAATATGACATAAAGTATGCATAAAACATGTAGATATCATCAATAATGTGGCATGGAACATAAGAAATTATCGATACGTCGGAGACGTATCACTACTCTAGTGATGTTATTAAAGTAGTCTATTCCTCCTCCATGATGTAAAGTTGACAGTGTGTGCATCATGTAGTACATGGCATAGGTTATGATTGTAATCTCTTGTAGATTATGAAGTTAACTATTACTATGATAGTATTGATGTGATCTATTCCCCTTTCATAGCTATTGGTGACAGTGTGTATGCTATGTTAGTACTCGGTCTAAATTGCAACGGTCTATTATGCACTCTAGAGGTTACTTTAGTATGAACTCCGGATTCACTCTCCACGGTGTGACGGTGACAGTGTGCGCATCGTGTGTGATTCCTTTATGAAGTTGTGGACCTTGTTTACTCCGGCTTGAGGTGTGCTTTTGTAGCCCTACACAATGAATGGTGTTTGTTATCCAACAAGAGAGTGTTTAAGAGTACCATTTATTTATTCAGTTATGTGATCATTGTTGAGAGTGTCCACTAGTGAAAGTATGATCCCTAGGCCTTGTTTCTAAGCATTGAAACACCGTTTCCAACAACTTCTGTTACATGTTCGCTTGCTGCCATTTTTCTTTCAGATTGCAATTACTACTTACAATCATCCATATTACTTGTATTTCACTATCTCTTCGCCGAACTAGTGCACCTATACATCTGACAAGTGTATTAGGTGTGTTGGGGACACAAGAGACTTCTTGTATCTTAATTGCAGGGTTGCTTGAGAGGGATATCTTTGACCTCTACCTCTCTGAGTTTGATAAACCTTGGGTGATTCACTTAAGGGAAACTTGCTGCTGTTCTACAAACCTCTGCTCTTGGAGGCCCAACACTGTCTACAGGAATAGAAGCGTGCATAGACATCAAACCCTAAACCTTTTCACATGGAATCCACTCCACATAAGATAATAAGTCCTAACTTGTGTATCAAGTATAAACCTAAGCTAGAAATACCTTATGATTAGATGCCATTACGGTGATTTGAGTTAAACCCATGTTCAATCATATTTTTCCTTCAAAGTAAATTTATTTTAACTAATCCAAGCTAGAAGTTGCTAAACAAGATTAGTAATTATAGAGTTTAATTCAACCATTTTATTAAACCTTAGAAATAACTATCCATATAAAATCATAACACAATTCCATCCTCATTACCAATTATATGAAACTCTAGCCATAATGAAAATTATATGTGAACAATTCATATTGTTAAATACTAGCAAAACCTAATACGGTGTTCACCATGCATCGGTTATAAATTTTCACACCCTTCAAATGGATTGGTTCCTAAATTTAAAAGGAATTGAGATAAATTTGTAAATCCATGTTTATTTTCATTAAACCCCACAAAATATCAATTTAACAAAAAATTCCATATTTGCTTTAACAACCAAACTATGCAGTAAGCATTTTAATCAAGTTATATTTATAATCAAATATTTTAAACCTATCAATACTGCAGAGAAGAATTCAAAACCTGAATTCAAATAATAAATACAAAATACAAAGAAAACAGAAAATTAAAGAAAAGGGGCTTACCTGTCCAGGCCATCGAAGTCCAACAGCACCAGCCCGCTAAAGCCCGACCCACCGTACCCCTTTGTGGGGATGCGAGTGAAGAAGAAAACCATCTTCTTCCTCTCCTCCGAGATCGACACACCGGCGAGCACCCCTGCCACGTCCCGCCGACGTTCTTGACCGTCCATGGACGCGACGACCAGATTTAAACCCATGCCAGAGAAGTCCACATTGATCCATATCTCTAACCCGCCAAGATTCGCGCCCGAACTGTGCGTCACCGTCACCATCGCATCTCCGTCGCTGCCAACGGTGGAACTACTATTCCGACCACCTATCGCGCTATAAAAGCTCGAGGAGACGCGCCCAAACTCTAGCAAGCTTGTGACCTCTCTCTCCATACTTCTCACTCTATTCTCTTCCGAAACACCCACAGGTTGCCGGAGTGCATCAAGAATTCATCCATTCTACGCCACCCCTTAGACCGTGAAGTAGTCTTGGTTGTGCGCCAGGTCCTGTGTAGCATCTGGAAGGAGTGAATCGAAGTGGGAAGCTCTTAACTGATGGAATTGAGGGATTTTCTGCCGCCGCTCATCGCCGGGGAATGGCGAGACTGAGCTCGTCTCCGACCATCCCTGCCTCCATCGACCAAGCCATCAGCACCAAGGTAAATATGCGCACATATGGAGCCTATTTTCGAGCCCAAGCATCCACCGTAGCGTATTTTATGATCTTGGCCGGTGAGCGCCGCCGCAGTTGGTGGTCGCCGGAGTGGCTCCGGTCATCATTTTCTGGGGGCACCAGTTGGGTGTTGTTCCGCGTGGCGAGCCGCGTCGGGTGAACCCATCAGGCTGTTCCCTAGCGGCCGGAATAGCCGACGCCGACGACGACTTCGCCGGTGATGTGCTCCCCTGCCTAGTCAGCGGTTGGACCTAGTGCATGCCTACGTGGCCACTGACCTGGCCTTGGCCCCGTAGGTTAGTGACTAGGGCTAGGATCAGCCACGGTACCAACCGTTTTTCTCATTTAATCCAAATTTCATAAATAACTGAAACTTTGGCAAAATAAATAAAATTACATTTTGCTCAGAAAAATATAAATAATAGATCAAAATGCTCACAAAAATAAACTCTATTCAAATAAAATATAAAACAAAAATGTGTGTCAAAATAAAAATCCACTTATTCTTACCTTTATTAATTATGTCTTTTCATTTATTTAAAACACAATTTGAATTCAATAAATTAGATTAGTTTCAAAATAAAATAATAACTATTCATTAAGTAAATAAAATGTTAAGATTAATTTTCTTAATCATATTTTCATTAATTTTAATATTAGTCGTATTTCATAAACCCTAATTTGCAAATTATCATTTCCCATTTTCTTAAATAATAATAAATCAAGAACATGTTCAAAACTAAGATTATTTTGTTAGTTCAAATAGATGGTTTACTCAAACATTTTTAATTAGCAAGTTATTATTTTAAAACCTAATCCTAACCATCAAACCCTAATTCTTAAATAATACCCTAAGTAGTATTTATTTTAATTATCAAATCACTTAAAATTAATAAAATGCTAATACCATCATTAATTTTTTTCAAAGTAATTACTGACCACACCTCTATGATCAATTATTAGTTCAAGAGTTGTATCACAATTTAGAAAACCTAATACTACTATAAGTAAGAATTTGGTCCCATTATTCCATGTGATCATCTCACATTAGAATCAACTCTAAAACCCTAGTTGTTTATCACATGTGATCATATGAATTTCATTTTACCTTTAGAACCTTAGTATGCAATAAATAAATACATGCTTATGATCTACTAAAATAAAGCTAGGCCAATTCACATGAAGTCATCATTTCATGTCTTCATTTTTTATTAAACCTTATTTGACCAACTAGTATCACCTCATGGTGCTAATGCCTAACCAAATCTTGCAAGCCTTATATGTTTATAAACTCAACTATGTAAGGTTCCTTTAATACTATTTGTAAAACCAATCGCACATAATAATGAACCCTAATTCACTTGTTAATTGCATATTCCCAACTTAACCCATAGTTTAGTAAAACCACTGGAATCAATCCTAACCATTATGATTTAGAAAAACCATTGTGATCCACCATCATACCAACCTTGTGTAGTAAGTCACATTACTTGCTCCTATTCAACTAAATCCTACTTTTGAAATAATAAATCACTTAGCTTAGAAAACAAAGAATGATTACTTAGAGAAACAAATAGGAAGATATAACAAACCCTAATAGCTAATTCATAAAATCACCTTGACAACTATCCTTTGATATGATGCCTATTAGAAACTATAATAATAAACATGCCAATACTTGCTGCATTTAGACCCATCCTACTTAGTGATCAACTAGTCCCTAACTAGTGAATGAAATGAATCCAATAGTAAACCCTAGTAGCTGATGGCGTGTATTTCACACGTTCGTTGGGCAACCCCAAGAGGAAGGTATGATGCGCACAGCAGCAAGTTTTCCCTCAGAAAGAAACCAAGGTTTATCGAACCAGGAGGAGCCAAGAAGCACGTTGAAGGTTGATGGCGGCGGGATGTAGTGCGGCGCAACACCGGAGATTCCGGCGCCAACGTGGAACCCGCACAACACAACCAAAGTACTTTGCCCCAACGAAACAAAGTGAGGTTGTCAATCTCACCGGCTTGCTCGTAACAAAGGATTAACCGTATTGTGTGGAAGATGATTGTTTGCAGAGAAAACAAGAAAACAAGTATTGCAACAGATTTGTATTTCGATATTAAAGAATGGACCGGGTCCACAGCTCACTAGAGGTGTCTCTCCCATAAGATAAAAGCATGTTGGGTGAACAAATTACGGTCGGGCAATTGACAAATAGAGAGGGCATAACAATGCACATACATGTCATGATAAGTATAGTGAGATTTAATTGGGCATTACGACAAAGTACATAGACCGCCATCCAACCGCATCTATGCCTAAAAAGTCCACCTTCGAGGTTATCGTCCGAACCCCTTCCAGTATTAAGTTGCAAAGCAACGTGACAATTGCATTAAGTATGGTGCGTAATGTAATCAACAACTACATCCTCGGAGATAGCGCCAATGTTTTATCCCTAGTGGCAACAAGACACAGCACAACCTTAGAACTTTCTCACATCGTCCTGGTGTCAATGCCAGGCATGAACCCACAATCGAGCATAAATACTCCCTCTTGGAGTTAAGAGCAAAAACTTGGCCAGAGCCTCTACTAGTAACGGAGAGCATGCAAGATCATAAACAACACATATGTAATAAATTGATAATTAACATAACATGGTATTCTCTATCCATCGGATCTCGACAAACACAACATAGAGTATTACGAGATAGATGATCTTGATCATGTTAGGCAGCTCACAAGATCCAACAATGAAGCACAATGAGGAGAAGACAACCATCTAGCTACCGCTATGGACCCATAGTCCAGGGGTGAACTACTCACTCATCACTCCGGAGGCGACCATGGCGGTGTAGAGTCCTCCGGAGATGAATCCCCTCTCCGGCGGGTGCCGGAGGAGATCTCCGTAATCCCCCGAGATGGGATTGGCGGCGGCGGCGTCTCTGGAAGGTTTTCCGTATCGTGGTTTTTCGCATCAGGGGTTTCGCGACGGAGGCTTTAAGTAGGCGGAAGGGCAGAGTCGGGGGGCTGACGAGGGGCCCACACCACAGGGCGGCGCGGCCCCCCCTTGGCCGCGCCGCCATGTGGTTTGGCCACCTCGTGGCCCCACTTCGTATGCTCTTCGGTCTTCTGGAAGGTTCGTGGCGAAATAGGCCCCTGGGTCTTCGTTTCGTCCAATTCCGAGAATATTTCGTTACTAGGATTTCGAAACCAAAAACGAGTAAAACGACAGAATCGGCACTTCGACATCTTGTTAATAGGTTAGTTCCGGAAAATGCACGAATATGACATAAAGTGTGCATAAAACATGTAGGTATCATCAATAATATGGCATAGAACATAAGAAATTATCGATACGTCGGAGACGTATCAAGCATCCCCAAGCTTAGTTACTGCCGTCCCGAGCGAGTAAAACGATAACAAAGATAATTTCGAAGTGATATGCCATCATAACCTTGATCATACTATTTGTAAACATATGTAGTGAATGCAGCGATCAAAACAATGGTAATGACATGAGTAAACAAGTGAATCATAAAGCAAAGACTTTTCATGAATAGTACTTCAAGACAAGTATTAATAAGTCTTGCATAAGAGTTAACTCATAAAGCAATAAATCAAAGTAAAGGTATTGAAGCAACACAAAGGAAGATTAAGTTTCAGCGGTTGCTTTCAACTTATAACATGTATATCTCATGGATAATTGTCAACATAGAGTAATATAACAAGTGCAATATGCAAATATGTAGGAATCAATGCATAGTTCACACAAGTGTTTGCTTCTTGAGGTGGAGAGAGATAGGTGAACCGACTCAACATAAAAGTAAAAGAATGGTCCTTCAAAGAGGAAAGCATCGATTGCTATATTTGTGCTAGAGCTTTTATTTTGAAAACATGAAACAATTTTGTCAACGGTAGTAATAAAGCATATGAGTTATGTAAATTATATCTTACAAGTTGCAAGCCTCATGCATAGTATACTAATAGTGCCCGCACCTTGTCCTAATTAGCTTGGACTACCGGATCTTTGCAATGCACATGTTTTAACCAAGTGTCACAATGGGGTACCTCCATGCCGCCTGTACAAAGGTCTAAGGAGAAAGCTCGCATTTTGGATTTCTCGCTTTTGATTATTCTCAACTTAGACATCCATACCGGGACAACATGGACAACAGATAATGGACTCCTCTTTAATGCATAAGCATGTGGCAACAATTATTATTCTCATATGAGATTGAGGATGTATGTCCAAAACTGAAACTTCCACCATGATTCATGGTTTTAGTTAGCGGCCCAATGTTCTTCTCTAACAATATGCATGCTCCAACCATAAAGGTGGTAGATCTCTCTTACTTCAGACAAGACGGACATGCATAGCAACTCACATGATATTCAACAAAGAATAGTTGATGGCGTCCCCGAAGCATGGTTATCGCACAACAAGCAACTTAATAAGAGATAAAGTGCATAAGTACATATTCAATACCACAATAGTTTTTAGGCTATTTGTCCCATGAGCTATATATTGCAAAGGTGAATGATGGAATTTTAAAGGTAGCACTCAAGCAATTTACTTTGGAATGGCGGATAAATACCATGTAGTAGGTAGGTATGGTGGACACAAATGGCATAGTGGTTGGCTCAAGTATTTTGGATGCATGAGAAGTATTCCCTCTCGATACAAGGTTTAGGCTAGCAAGGTTATTTGAAACAAACACAAGGATGAACGGTGCAGCAAAACTCACATAAAAGACATATTGTAAACATTATAAGACTCTACACCGTCTTCCTTGTTGTTCAAAACTCAATACTAGATATTATCTAGACTCTAGAGAAACCAAATATGCAAACCAAATTAGCAAGCTCTAAGTATTTCTTCATTAATGGGTGCAAAGTATATGATGCAAGAGCTTAAACATGAGCACAACAATTGCCAAGTATCAAATTATCCAAGACATTTTAGAGTTACTACATGTAGCATTTTCCAATTCCAACAATATAACAATTTAACGAAGAAGAAACTTCGCCATGAATACTATGAGTAGAGCCTAAGGACATATTTGTCCATATGCTACATCGGAGCGTGTCTCTCTCCCATAAAGTGAATGCTAGGATCCATTTTATTCAAACAAAACAAAAAACAAAAACAAACCGACGCTCCAAGCAAAGTACATAAGATGTGACGGAATAAAAATATAGTTTCAGGGGAGGAACCTGATAATGTTGTCGATGAAGAAGGGGATGCCTTGGGCATCCCCAAGCTTAGACGCTTGAGTCTTCTTAAAATATGCAGGGGTGAACCACCGGGGCGTCCCCAAGCTTAGAGCTTTCACTCTCCTTGATCATATTGCATCATACTCCTCTCTTGATCCTTGAAAACTTCCTCCACACCAAACTCGAAACAACTCATTAGAGGGTTAGTGCATAATAAAAATTCACATGTTTAGAGGTGACACAATCATTCTTAACACTTCTGGACATTGCATAAAGCTACTGGACATTAATGGATCAAAGAAATTCATCCAACATAGCGAAAGAGGCAATGCGAAATAAAAGGCAGAATCTGTCAAAACAGAACAGTCCGCAAAGATGGATTTTATTAGGCCACCAGACTTGCTCAAATGAAAATGCTCAAATTGAATGAAAGTTGCGTACATATCTGAGGATCATGCACGTAAATTGGCTTAATTTTCTGAGCTACCTACAGGGAGGTAGACTCAGATTCGTGACAGCAAAGAAATCTGGAACTGCGCAGTAATCCAAATCTAGTACTTACTTTACCATCAAAGACTTTACTTGGCACAACAAAACATAAAACTAAGATAAGAAGAGGTTGCTACAGTAGTAAACAACTTCCAAGACACAAATATAAAACAAAAATACTGTAGTAAAAACATGGGTTGTCTCCCATAAGCGCTTTCTTAACGCCTTTCAGCTAGGCGCGAAAGTGTAACTTAAGTGTTATCGAAGGGTGGTGCACCTACAGCGGGGTTTGGAGTTTTCTCAACCATGCATAGTATATTGGATACATAAGTTTCAGCGTCTCCCTTTTCATTAGTCTTGGGCTTGCTACTCTCATCAAACAAATTTTCGGGAACAAGCCAAGCATAGTTATTTTCTAGTGCATCATTCATAGCTAGGAGTTTACATGGTATTGGTGCTTTGATCTCCCCACCATCATTAGCATTATTAGTGTACCTTATCCTATCCATATCCATTTTTTCAAGGAGACCAACAAAATTAGTATGAGAACCAAGCATATTAAATTTAGCAAAGACTTTTCTAGCCTCTCTTGCTAGACCACCAAATTCTCTAAGAAGGGTTTCTAAAACAAAATCTTTCTTTTCCCCCTCTTCCAAATCACCAAGTGTAAGAAACATGTGTTGGATTATAGGATTGAGATTAACAAATTTAGTTTCCAACATGCGAACTAAAGCAGCAGCAGCAATTTCATAAGTAGGAGCAAGTTCTACCAAGTGTCTATCTTCAAAATCTTCAACGGTACTAACATGGGTGAAAAATTCTTCTATATTGTTCCTCCCAATTATAGACCCTTGTCCTACCGGTATGTTTTTTGTGGTAAAATTAAAAGGAAACATGATGAATCAAGTAAAGTAAATGCAAGTAACTAATTTTTTTGTGTTTCTGATATAGCAAACAAGACAGTAAATAAAGTAAAACTAGCAACTAATTTTTCTGTGTTTTGATATAATGTAGCAAACAAAGTAGTAAATAAAATAAAGCAAGACAAAAACAAAGTAAAGAGATTGAGAAGTGGAGACTCCCCTTGCAGCGTGTCTTGATCTCCCCGGCAACGGCGCCAGAAAAAGAGCTTGATGGCGTGTATTTCACACGTTCGTTGGGCAACCCCAGGAGGAAGGTATGATGCGCACAGCAGCAAGTTTTCCCTCAGAAAGAAACCAAGGTTTATCGAACCAGGAGGAGCCAAGAAGCACGTTGAAGGTTGATGGCGGCGGGATGTAGTGCGGCGCAACACCAGAGATTCCGGCGCCAACGTGGAACCTGCACAACACAACCAAAGTACTTTGCCCCAACGAAACAAGTGAGGTTGTCAATCTCACCGGCTTGCTGTAACAAAGGATTAACCGTATTGTGTGGAAGATGATTGTTTGCGAGAAAACAGTAAAACAAGTATTGCAGCAGATTTGTATTTCAGTATTAAAGAATGGACCGGGGTCCACAGTTCACTAGAGGTGTCTCTACCATAAGATAAAAGCATGTTGGGTGAACAAATTACAGTCGGGCAATTGACAAATAGAGAGGGCATAACAATGCACATACATGTCATGATAAGTATAGTGAGATTTAATTGGGCATTACGACAAAGTACATAGACCGCCATCCAACCGCATCTATGCCTAAAAAGTCCACCTTCAGAGTTATCGTCCGAACCCCTTCCGGTATTAAGTTGCAAAGCAACAGACAATTGCATTAAGTATGGTGCATAATGTAATCAACAACTACATCCTCGGACATAGCGCCAATGTTTTATCCCTAGTGGCAACAAGACACAGCACAACCTTAGAACTTTCTCGTCACCGTCCCAGGTGTCAATGCGAGCATGAACCCACAATCGAGCATAAATACTCCCTCTTGGAGTTAAGAGCAAAAACTTGGCCGAGCCTCTACTAGTAACGGAGAGCATGCAAGATCATAAACAACACATATGTAATAAATTGATAATTAACATAACATGGTATTCTCTATCCATCGGATCCCGACAAACACAACATAGAGTATTACGGATAGATGATCTTGATCATGTTAGGCAGCTCACAAGATCCAACAATGAAGCACAATGAGGAGAAGACAACCATCTAGCTACTGCTATGGACCCATAGTCCAGGGGTGAACTACTCACTCATCACTCCGGAGGCGACCATGGCGGTGTAGAGTCCTCCGGGAGATGAATCCCCTCTCCGGCGAGGTGCCGGAGGAGATCTCCAGAATCCCCCGAGATGGGATTGGCGGCGGCGTCTCTGGAAGGTTTTCCGTATCGTGGTTTTTCGCATCAGGGGTTTCGCGACGGAGGCTTTAAGTAGGCGGAGGGGCAGAGTCGGGGGGCTGACGAGGGGCCCACACCACAGGGCGGCGCGGGCCCCCTTGGCCGCGCCGCCATGTGGTTTGGCCACCTCGTGGCCCCACTTCGTATGCTCTTCGGTCTTCCGGAAGGTTCATGGCAAAATAGGCCCCTGGGTCTTCGTTTCGTCCAATTCCGAGAATATTTCGTTACTAGGATTTCGAAACCAAAAACAGCGATGAAAACAAAGAACTCGGCACTTCGGCATCTTGTTAATAGGTTAGTTCCAGAAAATGCACGAATATGACATAAAGTGTGCATAAAACATGTAGGTATCATCAATAATATGGCATAGAACATAAGAAATTATCGATACGTCGGAGACGTATCAGTAGCACTTAGCTCCTATTTTTAGTAGCCATTGTTCTTTATTAAACATGTTCTTGAAAAGCTATTCTTTTGAAGTAAATATAAAGCAAACCATAGAAGCCATATTTTTTATCTGAAATTCTTATTACTTCTTAATCAATATGTTCTTAAAAAGTTATTCTTTTGAAGAAGATATACAAGTAAACCAAATGAGTAAATTGTTCTTATTGGAACTACCTATTAATTCTTAACTAATCTATTCTTCAAAAGTTATTCTTTTGAAGTATAAAATATGTAATTATCAACCGTGCACCATAAAGCTTAAAATTGACAACTGTTCTTTACATATTATTCCACTACAATTCCTTTATGTGTATAATTACTATGATGCCTTATATCATTAGTCTATGCTATTCATATCACCAATCCCTAATAAGAACCTTGTTTGAGAACCATTCTAAAAGTGCAACACACCTTAAAGAAATATTTACAACTCACCAATCCTAAATCATCAGGGTTAGGATACGCTCGGGGCGATTGCATCTCATACTATGCATTATAGCATCTTTGCAGTTCTTTAAACATTGTCCTTACCGGACGATAATGGTATTTCAGCATTTGGAGTTCTCACGTATCGAAGCTTTTTCCTGCATAATTTTGCAGTCAAGAAAGGCAAGTTCATCGCTTGCTCATGTCATTTGATTATTTTTATCAAACTATATGCAAAGTACTATACTTATCACTCTTGCATTGAGAAGCAAATATTACTTTTCCAATTATGAATATGACTATGTGGTGGGGAATGGAACCATGGTATGTGTTGATTGGCGGAGGTTCCATTGCAAGGGTACTACTCATCTAGGACTAAGTACCAATGACGTCCAGTGATTCTAGCGCCGTACATATCGCGTTGACCATAAGATCTATAATGGGCTGGGGAAGTCAGCTGTATCTTTTCCCTCTAGCATATAACCGGACCTGGTGGAGCCTGGCTGGGTGTTGGAGATAACACTGCAGTAGGTTGGGAAATTCTTTAAAAATCCCCATCCGTGTGGATGAGAGGCTCTATCGTCTATGAGGCATTATCCGTAGTACACCGGGGGTAAAGCCGTATGATCGGGAGATGTTTACCGGGGGTGTACGGATGGACAAAAGGGTGGGTATGCAAGGTCGCAGAGAAGGCAGTGTTTGGCTTGGATCTTACACCTGGCCTCACACCAAGGAAGTGTGGACGGGAAAGCTTGCGCCTGGTTGTCAACAAGGATAAGGTCACTTATGGGAAAAGTAACGCACCTCTGCAAAGTGTATCAAATTGTGGATATCACTCCTTGTTCCGGGAAGGGAACTGCGAACGCGGCAGGAAAGGAACTCCGTGAAGTTCTGTTCAACCTGTGAAAACTGGCAGGCATAGTTTTCAGAATAAAATAAACCTTTTGAAGAAATATTTACGAAAACTTGCATTCGCCTATGACTTTTTGGTCTGTGGCTGTAGCTAGTGCATGATACACCTATTTTCCTAATATGAAATTGCTAAGTACGCTCGTACTCATACCCTCCCATTTGAACCCCTTCTTAGATCAAGGCACCGAAGGAGAAACTACCGTGGAACTCGAAGACAAAGGAGTCAACTGCAACAAGATAAAGAATCTAATCTAATAAGTCAATGGAGTCAACTCCTGTATCAGCTAAAGTGGAAACTTAGACTAGTAATAGAAGAGAACCTTTCCCTAATCTTAGCACCTAAGTAGCTAGAGTTCTATAGCAAGCCAAGTATCTATAGAGCTAGGATCAGTAATAAGTTAGACTACGAGTCGTTCTTATGGAGCTTTATTTGAAGTTTTACCTCACTGTAAAGTAGGAGGTTGTGTTGATCTTCTGTAAACAGATTATGTATCCTTCTATAGACATGCCTTGAACTCGCATATGTTTCTGTTGTACCACTCTGAGGGATGTAATATGAGTGAAACGGTGTTTCACTTGTGTTATGTCAACGACGTGCGTACTACACCATGCAGTGGTATGATGTGTCACCACACGTAGCAACCAAATAACATGTAACATCCCAAATTTCAAATAAAGGAAGAAGAACAATTCCAAGTATCCAAAATTCAGAACCAACAAAAACTTCTACTTTGCATATAGTACCCTGCATAGGACTTGTGCATTTTGAGTGATATGCCATGATGATTGTTACTTTGTGTAGGTGATGAACTCCAAAACCCTAGAGTGATCAAGTGGTCATCATAAATCAAATCCATCAAAAAGAGAAAGAAATCAAATGTTATAAAAACCCTAAAAACCCTAACATATGGTCTATGTCATTTTTGTAAAGTTGATCCTAGACCCATTTGATCTTCACCAAAAGTTGTAGTATGTTATTAAAGAGTAACTACAACTTTGAGAATCAAAGTTTTACCTTTTAAATCAAATTCAAATTTGAAAATATGATCACATGAGATAATGGTCATTTCTGACTTTTATAGTCTGGTCACCACTTTGAGCCTCTCTATTTCAAAATTTCTAAACTAAACAAATCCAACTCTTGGCATGTCATCCAAGTACACAACAAGGTGAACAACTTTTGTAAATATCATCTTACCAAAATCTTTCTGGATCAAGAGATAGGAGCAAGCAAAGATGAGACATTGAAACAGATTCAACAATCTCCATTTTCAAAATGTGATCAAATCCTGCCAAACCTTGACCACCAATTGACCTAGCCATGATCCCTTGACCTAACCCTACCTAGCCCATGCAAGAGATCAACATGGACACGACCAGAACATGGCTGGCCATGGCCATGCCGATCCCGTTCCACCTCGACACGCCTCTCCACGGCAGCCCTCACCACCATGTCCAGTAGCTAGCCCTTGATCTCCTGGATTCACCCGTACGTGCCGTTGATCGCGAGGACGACGACAGGACCCGGACGACGCGCGCCCAGGTACGCCCGGTGCACGCCGCGAGCGGCATGGGCGACGTCACTGGCGCACGGACGCGCGCGACACGGCCACGTGGCGCTCGCCAAATCTCGCCGTACCCCGACCATATCCGCGCACCCTGGTACCCTCCTCGCCACGCGGAGCTCGCCGGACACGCTCGCGTCATGCCTTGGCGACCACGGCCGCCGGAGAGGACGAACGCGCCCGCCACGGCCGCGACAGTACACGCCCCCCCCCCCCCGACCACCGTACACCACCATTTAACGCGCCGTTGACGCTCCGAGGACCGTGGTGACGTCGTGAACACGACCCCGTCTTCGCCTAGCCCTCTAGCTCACCGGAGTGGCCGCGCCCTTGTCGACTTGCCACAGCACCCACGGCACCCTCCCGCGCCTATAAAAGGAGACCTCCCCTCGACGATCCAAGCACACCAGCATGACCACCTCTCACCACCGCTTCGCCTAGCACCGTTAGCCACCTCAATCGTCGCCGGAGCAAGCTCAATCGGAAGATCGGAGCCGCGGAAGCTCTGCAGCAATCGCTGTCGATCCAGACCTTCCCGAGCGACGCCACTGCTACAGGCTGCTTCGCCGTCGTCCACAACGTCCCCAAGCACACTGACCAACCCTAGCTGGAGCCACGGTGAGCCTCCGAACCCCTACCGCTGCCGTGCCAGAGCTCCTCTCTCGCCGTCGACGACGATGAACGTGCGCCGTTAGATCCTGTTCTAATCCAACGCGCCTCATTGATCCATACCGCTTCGGGCGTTATGAGTCACTGACGGGTGGAGCCCCTTGTCAGGCAGCCCACGCGTGCGTGGATGCGTGGTGGGCTGGCCTTGGGCCGTTTTAAACGTTTAGGCCCAGTTAGTTTTCCCGCCGGCCTTTTTAATTCAAATCTCGTTTAATAATTTTAGTTTGAATTCAATACTGAACCCAACTTTGAAAATACATAGAATTTGTTTGGCTTGGCCAAATTTAACAAATTTTATATCTTTGGAAAGCTAGTAAAAAGTTCTACAATTTGCAACTGGTCTCACCTTGAGATTCATTGTAGAAATAAAATGATAAAAAGAAGAAGGCAGGGACTTTTTCTTATTCAAATAATTCTTAAAAATCAACCAAAATAGATATTAAGTTAATTCCAACTCCTATAGCTCACATTTGACTTACACTAATTGTTTCTGAAAGAAAATGGTGTGGTCACTTGGCATGATCATGCCCTAGTTTGGTTAATGGACAATATAGCTAGTTTAGTTAAGTGATATTGCCCAAAACTATTATGTAACTCTTATGAAGTATTTTACTTCAATTAAATATTGTCTCAAATGAATTCATGTGATGCTTGCACCCCTGGTCCAAACACTCCTATATGAACATTTGGAGATTTAAATCATTTGTAGAATTATTAAATGGTATGAGGTGGTCTACCTCATTTAAATCATTTTCTCAAATAATAATGATGAATGTTTGACTTAGGTCAATGAAGATTCATGTATGATTATTCGAGAAATTAAATCTTAAGAAGATTTCAATGAGAGGAAATTATTCCTCAAGAACCATATGGAATATTTTTGTCACATATGAATGAAGGGAAATTATTCTCCTCAAGTCACCCAACCAATGCACCTACTTATTTTATGTGTGTGCTTAGTATAGTTTGTGTGAAGTAATGATGTGTTTAGTATAGCTTTTGAGCTTGTTTAGTGATTATACCTCGTATTCAAATTTAGACGCTAGCACCGGAGATTACCAAGAGGAAGAAGGATTCTACCCATAAGAAGAAGGGGAAAACCTAGAGAACTACCAAGGCAAGCTAATACTCTTGCAAAGTGCAAAGCCCTCCTTGGGCAAGGCACCATGACTCTTACCTTTCTTCATACAAGCCTATCTTATATTTACACCATACAAGTCTTAGTTGTTGTGATTTTCAAAGATTGTTTTCAAGTGGTATAGGTGAATCAAACTACTAGAGTAGCAAAGTTAGTCTTATAGATAGCAAAGCAATGTAGCACCCCTCATGATTAGTGCTATTGCTAAAGTACTAAAATTTGACTACTTTAGATGGGAACATATGACTTGTTGAATTTTGAAACTTTGGAATGATGAAACATTCCATTGAATGATTTGAGGTTGTTTATGAACAAGAGAAGATGGTGATTTTTGATGAAAACATGATATTGGTTTGAATGCGATACCTTTCCAATTTTTGAGTACCCACACAATACCTGATTATGGGTAGGGCTTAACTGGAAGTTTATAGATCTTAGTATGGGTTCCCTCTGAACACACATCATAGGGGTTATGCCGAGGCTGCCTCCGTTGTTGAGAAAGGATGTGAATTGAGGTGAAATTATACGGCCAAGCCCTGTGCAATTCCCAGGTTAACAGTTGGTTTTCACTGGGAGGCCAACCTCATGGGGATAGGTGCTCATACTAGGATGTGTAAGTGAAAGGTTATGGTTGATGATCCGTGTACTGAGTTACGGTGACTCGGAGTTATTCCGACGGATGAAATCAAATGTTGTGGCACAAGTGTGCAACCTCTGCAGAGTGTAAATCTATTCGAATAGCCGTGTCCACGGTTACGGACGGTTGGAAGGGCCATACAGTTTCCGGTGTCAGATTTTTGAAAACTTTAGTATATGTGAATGATGACATGATGACTTGGTGACTTGTTTGGAGTTATACCAAATGTTGTGGGAATGACACTAATGTTCCCCTTAAGTTAGTTAGCACATGATCCAAACTTGTGAACTAAAATTTGGCTTATGCAAGTTAAACTAGAGCTTAGTACCTTTAGTTGGCATTTTTACATTAGTATTAGTTTGCAAGTACTTGAAGTACTTACGGCTTTGTCCCTGGCTATTCAAATGGCCAGAGTACGATGATGAACAGAACTATCACGAGGATGACCAGCAGGACGCCTACGACAACTAGGGGTTTCTGACGTCAAATGTTGGCATGTGGACTAGAGAGTCCATTTACTATTACGCTTCCGCTATGTATGAACTGGTGTATGTATGTTGGCTGAAAAGCTCAACTATTTATGTAAGATGAATCATGTGATTCAAGATTGTAAGACATTATGGCTTGTAATAAATAATGACTGTGATATTCGACTATTATGCCTCGCAACAACATTATCCTGGGATTGCGATGAATGACATAATAGGCATCTGGACTTAAAAATTCGGGTGTTGACATAACAGCAAGTGCTCCCACTCTAAGGATAATTCTAAACTTGTGATCGATACCATGTAGTAAATTCCCAAAAACATTGGCAATACTACGAGGTGGGGACAAGTTTGAAACTACTTGGATGATTGTCCATATAGAAATGAAAAACTTCGGCGGAATAATAAGTGTTTGATTGTCTCATCTTGATAGACAAAATTCACACTTGTGTTTCCATGCCAATTAGGTCTAACAAGGTTGTCCTTGGTTAGGTTGTCTCCGCGGTGAAGATATTACACAACTTTAAAAAAAATTAGAGGTATCTTCATTTTTCAAATCATTCTAGTGTTAGCGACTAGAACAACAAGTAGAACTAAAGATTTGTAGATGGATAAATTACCATTCTCTTGTAAGTTCAAATGAAATTCATCAGCCTCATGTCGAAAAATGAACTTGGGCCAACCATTGAAGCAAGGCATTACAAGATGATAGGCTGGGACCAATTAAATCTCTTCTAAACTTCACATTTAGTGGAAATGACTCCATAACCATGACGATTATATCGCCCTTTTGATGAACAATATTGTACAAGGCATGATACTATTCTTGGAGGGTAGTATTACCTAACAAGTTTTCGTCCCAGAAATGAATTTCCGGCCCATCCTTACTAGAAAATGATTCAAAGCGTAAGAAATACTTCTTCGTGGCCATTATACTTGCCAAAAAAATACGATTCCACCGGCTCCTAATACAATTAGGAAATAGCATTTGAGCCAACATATTTTATTTTTAGTAGGGTTTGCCAAATATCATCCTCACTAAGTAGATGAAAATGCCATTTACCCATCAAGGCAATATGTTTTTACCTTAAGGTCCTGTATACCTAGCCCATCCTAGTCTTTGGGACAACAAACCACATTCCACCTAGCCAGTTAATACTTATTTTTCTTCCTATCTCCTTGCCAAATTTGTTTCGATCAGTAATAATTCAATTTTTTTAAGATTCCTTTGGGAAACTATAAGGAAGATATCATATACAGTAGCATGTTACTTAGTACTGAATTGATCAAAGCCACTCTTAAACCTAAAAATTGTAATTTATCTTTCCAACTACTTAATCTATTTTGTAAGTCTATATAAATGTATCAGAATACCCAAATACTAGATTAGAAATTGTCCTTGTCCGCAGACAAAAAGTTTAACATATTGACTAGCCTCTTCTTGAGTCTTTGCGAATCAAAACAATTCGCTATATGGAATTTTATTTTCAGACCCAAAATTTGCTCAAAATATAAGAATATTAATTTTAGATTTCTTGCCTTTTCATGTCATGTTCCATAAATGGAATCACATCTTCGACATATTGAAGGATAGAAAGTCTACCATCAACGACATGGGAAATCACACCCTCAATTTGGAACTCAATCTTTGCACGCCGTGTCGAAGACTTTTCTTTGTCTGAAAGTATCTGCCAATGTTATCATTGACTTTGATGGCCACACAAGCTCTAGACACGAAGTTATTGATTAAAGCACACAACTCAGCAGAGAAACCTTTCACTTTGAGTGTTTGTTGGAGAAAAGATCACTTCATTTTGTCATAAGCCTTCTCAAAGTCAATCTTGAGGATCACCCCATTTAGTTTTTTTTATGTAGTTCATGCATTGTTTCATGAAGAATGACTACCCCATCTAGGATACTTCTTCCATGCATAAAAGCAGTCTGAGAAGATCAAACTACATGGCCGGCCACTCTGTTCAACCTAATTGTTGCAACTTTTGTGATAATTTTGAAACTAACATTAAGGAGATAATCATGTCCATATTGTTGGATCCTTTCCACCTCATTAACCTTTGGTAAAAAAATAATTTCACCAAATTTTAGGTGAAACAATTATTGTTGTCAAGTATGAAGGAGGCCGAACAAATCTAGAAGATCATCCTTGATGAAACCCATAATTTCTTGTAGAACTCAGCTAGATAGCAAACATATATGAAAGCCGTCTTTTTTTACTTCCTCTTTGGTATAGGAAGCTGCAAGAAGGTTGGTTTCTTTAATAGAAACCTAAGAAATATCATATGTTCATGAATTGTCTTTGAGAAGTTACTTTCTCCGAAGCTTCGAACAAACCTTTATAATAATTGGTAATGTATGATTTGAGCTGCTAATGTCCTTCGGTCGTGCCTTTATCTTCGGCGAGAGAATGGATATCTTTTGATGACTGTCATTGGCCACACTGTGAAAGTATCTTGCATTCGAATCTTCTTCGAAAACAAATGGAGACTTAGATCTCTGGTACCATTTGAGTTCCATCCTCGCGAAGTTGTGTAATGTGTGTGTTTTAATTGGCTTTTGAGCTCAATTTCTTGCATGGATACCGGTTGATCAGACTTTTGCCAAAGCCTCGAGCTCATCAATAATAGATGAAAGCCTCTACTTTTTTTAAGAATACAAGTTAAGTGATGTGCCCAATCACCAAGGTTCTTGCATGTTGCATACGATTTATTATTCCACCTCTGAGTTATATGTCTTTCCTATAATGTTTTAACCATATCATAAAACCTCTCACGATGAGGCATCTAAGTTCAATCTTATTTTTTTGAACACGGGAGGGGCCTCGAAGGACCCCAAGAGCTGCAACTAAATTACCATCGATGGATACACATTACAGGAAGGTCTCTAAAGGAAAAGTAAAAGTACAACATATCCCTAGATAATTGCAGAAAGGACCTTAAAACTATGACAGTAAAAGCAATTGAATCCCCGGTCCTCTCCACCACACGTGAGCCTCCATCTCCGGCCGCCTCGACTCCACCGGGGATGAACCACTTGGTGGCGAGGAGGCGCTGGTTCCGGTAAGAAGCTCTGAGAAAGGCCTTCACGCTGGAGGTTGAGTAGAACGCCAGGTAGGCGTCTAGAAGGGACGCCCTTTCGGCCATAGATCGCGACGGCAGTCATGGCCGCAACGTGGGTCACTCGTTGTTGCAGCATGAGCTAGTCTCGCCACCTTGAAGAAGCAGATGAGATCTTGCTGCTTCGCATCTTTCCCTCGCCACCATGGCCGGCCGGAAGAGGCCCCACCAAACAACACCTTCACTCATCAAGGTGGCCACCAACTGCGGTTTTATTGAAGGAGACGGTGTCCATCTCCATTGCACCATGCTCCGACCAGAGAAGCAGAAGAGCAAGAAATATGAACCCTAAATCGCCTCGGGGCCGCCAAGATCCTGAGCTCCGCTAGCTCCACCTACCGGGCATGAAGCCCACTACCGGCACACGGCCGCACACCCTACTACTACATTGCACAGCCCACCCCAAGTTCCCATATCCACGCCGGATGACATCGCCGCCGGAGGTGAGGGGAGATGGGAACGGGGGAGACATGGCGACTCTCAAGGGATAAGGCGGAGAGAACACAGAGGGGGAAAATAAAAACCCCGCATGCTGTTGTGAGGATCCAAGTGAAAAAAGAAAAAGAAGACATATGTCTAAGTTCAATCTTGAAACCACATATACATTGCGGTCTAGAGGTTATCGCGGTTAACAGTATGAACCCATGGTATAACAAACCTTCAGTACGTGGTAGAGCCCGCACCGGTTACCATGATAAATTTAGATTTCCGGTATCCATCACTACTTTTTTGTAAGTTGTCCATAAGAAATAGTTTGCCCAATAAACTATTTTTCAACCATTGAAATTGAAACGTCTCTTAAGCACAAAATGTAGTACACGTTAATTTGTTACCCACTATGAGCAGTACTCTAAGGCATGGCAAAGCATGGAAGATGGAACCTACCCGCGGGTCGCGCCGCAGTATATATCTGCATGTCCATGACCTGGCAGGTGTTGCATGCGGGCGTGGCCACAGGATAAAGATTAACGCAAGAAGCGAGGCCGCCGCGAGTTCCATGTACTACACGTACACATGGTCGCACGCGGTGGATGCTTGGCATGCATGGGCAACCGCGTTCCCCCCCTCCGGGTCAGACCAGCCGTGAGACGTGCCACCGCTCTAGCACACGTGTCGCCGGCGCCGCTCCGGCCGCGGCCACGTTATAAGCCACGCGCGCTCGCGGCGGCCATCGTCACACCTCACACCTACCGCTAGCTCACTACTAGTACTAACGCCAGTGCGGCCACACTTGGTCATACTCATTGTCGGCAACGAACAAGAGAGCAAAGAGATAAGCAGAGAAAGAAAGAGCTTTGCTTGCTTTGGCACGTACTAGCTAGGTCGAGATGAGCACCGCGGCGCGGACGACGACGGGGCGGCGGGGGTTCACGGTGGGGCGCAGCGAGGACGCGACGCATCCGGACACCATCCGCGCCGCCATCTCTGAGTTCTTCGCCACCGCCATCTTCGTCTTTGCGGCCGAGGGCTCCATCCTCTCCCTCGGTACGTACCTAGCTACAATAAGCATGCATATATCCGTGCATGGCCAGTGGCTGCCATGCATCTCTATACTGACGGACATGTACATGTGTCTGTTTGCAGGGAAGCTGTACCATGACATGAGCACGGCGGGCGGGCTGGTGGCGGTGGCGCTCGCGCACGCGCTGGCGCTGGCCGTGGCGGTGTCGGTCGCCGTCAACATCTCCGGGGGGCACGTCAACCCGGCTATCACCTTCGGCGCGCTACTTGGCGGCCGCATCACCCTCATCCGCGCCCTCTTCTACTGGATAGCGCAGCTCCTCGGCGCCATCGTCGCGTCCCTACTGCTCCGCCTCACCACCGGAGGCATGGTACCGATCCATCATCAACCTCTCTTTCCACCCACCCAACCTCCTCTCTTCCATCTTCTCTTCTAACTTGCGATGGTGTTCGCATGCAGCGGCCGCCCGGTTTCTCGCTGGCGTCGGGGGTGGGCGACTGGCACGCGGTGCTGCTGGAGGCGATCATGACGTTCGGCCTGATGTACGCCTACTACGCGACGGTGATCGACCCCAAGAGGGGCCACGTGGGCACCATCGGGCCGCTCGCCGTGGGGTTCCTGCTCGGGGCTAACATGCTCGCCGGCGGGCCGTTCGACGGCGCAGCCATGAACCCCGCGCGGGTGTTCGGGCCGGCGCTCGTCGGCTGGCGCTGGAGCCACCACTGGGTCTACTGGCTCGGCCCCTTCCTCGGCTCGGGCTTGGCCGGCCTCCTCTACGAGTACCTCGTCATCCCGTCCACCGAGGCCGCCGCCCACGGCCACGCCCACGCCCACCAGCCGCTCGCGCCCGAGGACTACTAGCAGCCACGCAGCTGAAGCTAAGCTGCTGCTCCTTCGGATCCAGCCCCTGCGGCTATGAATTGTCGCTATAAACGTTATGTATGTTGGTTTCTGTGTTCGCCACAGTAATGTATTAAGAGTGTGAGGTACAGGTAATGGTTAATAAGGGGGTAACTAATGGTGCTGCTGTGCCTGTTTGCCCCGTTTGTGTACATTTCGTGGTCATCTGAGCATGATCTCAGAGTGAGTGAACTAGCGGTCGTGTAATAATTTCCATTTCATCACTTCAAAATCATCTGTTTCTGGGTTCCTGATGCTGCATCGCCGTGCAGTACACTGCTAGTTACTGTGTATATATACCGGCATGTGCAACGATCCCGTATCTGTCTTAGGAGGTTCTCTCTGTAGATTGTTTCGAATGCCGTATTCTTCGCCGTCCTTGTGATCCCGTGCTTGTGAATGGCATGGATGGAGCCGTCTCTGGTGGAGTTTCTCCACAACTACTACTGCTCGTCTACTTTAGCAACTGTCACAATTGTTCCTTCTGCTACTCGCTCTACATCAGAGAGCCTCTGCTGCAGAAATACAAGGAGATTTTTCTAGGGACTCTTAGGATGTGTTTGGTAGGCTGGGTCTACCGAGAATCTCCATCTCTCCTCATACAAGTTGATCCTAGCTAAGTTGGACTGAGATTTTGCTATGTGTTTGTTAGCCCGGGTTTGTTGAGGCATGCTGAGTTGAGATGTTGTTTGGTTCGTTTGTATGTGTTGATACATGTTGAGGCTTATGCTGAAAATACAAAATTACCAGGTCGCAGGGAGAAAGGATGGGGGTGAATGAGGATAACGGGTGGGGGTCTGGGGGTGGGGCGGGGCAGCTACAGTGTTTTGCGGAGACGAACTCAGCCCGGGCGACCTGAGAAGCTCGATTTGAGCTTCTCAACTCAGCCTGGCTGAGAGGCAATTTTAGTATGAGCTCGGCAGTGCCAAGACCAACCGATCCGGGCTAACAAACAACGAATTAGCACTTCAGCTAGGTTGGGGTGAGAAAATCTGAGGCTACCCGATCTACCAAACACGCCCTTAGTTTTGATCAAGCTACCACTATTCAGCATGCTCAACTCCAGTCAATGCTAGACCTTACACATGTTCACCAATTCAAAAATGTGAAACTAAAACGAACTGCAGAGATAATTGCAAATGTCACTGTACGTATAATTCCTCCTATTAGTCCCTTTCCTTCTCATGTCTTCTTGGTAAAGAAGAAGGACAACACATGTAGATTATGTGTGGATTGCAGAAGGCTTAGTATGACAAGCTTAATATTCCTTTTGTTGATGAGATGCTTGATGAACTGGCAGGTACCAAGTATTTTCCTAAGTTTGAGTTTGGCATGAGGAGTGGCTATCGCATGGTACCTCATGATGAACAAAAAACAACATATAAACTAATAGTAATAGTGGGTAATTTGGTTTGGAGCTGTTTCATTTGGATTAACAAATGCACCAGCAACATTTTAGTGTCTCGGAACAATATTTTTGCTCCGCACTTGGGGAAATTTGTGATTGTATTTATGAACGATATCTTGATTTATATGAAGTCTATGGAGTTTAAGTTTGAACTTGGATGGTTACAGCGGAAAGGTTTTCACGAGATGATTAAAAATGTATGGGAGAGACCAGTGTATGCCGACAATCTGGTTATAAGGTGGAATAAAAAGATACGAGCTGTTCTCAAACACCTTTCTGGATAGGCGAGACATACAGCTGATATTCTTAAAAAGAAGAAGCTTCGCTTATCGACTATCATAGATGAGTTGGAAGCGCTTGCTGAAGTGAGACCGCTATCGAGCATGGAATTGGATTTAAAAAATCAATCTAATGCTCAAATAGTAGGTCTTTTTCGGGAAGAAGAGTTGATATGGTACCAGCGTTCAAAATCCCAGTTCATTCTGGAAGGAGATTCGAATACGAGATATTTTCATGGGATTGCCAATGGACATCATAGGAAAATGTGTATTCATTCTCCAGTACAACATGAGGGTTTAATTGAAGGTCATGAGCAACTCAAGTCCTATATTACTGATTATTATAAGGGTCTATTTGGTCCGCCAGATGAGAGTTCCTTCTCTCTGGATGAGTCTCAAATAGCAGATATACCCCAACTGTCTCAGGAGGAGAATTCTATTTTAACGGCTCCTTACTCGGAGGAGGACGTTAATAAGGCTATTTTCCAAATGGAACATAATAAACACTCGGTTCCAGATGGTTTCCCTGCTGAATTTTATCACACTTTTTGGGATACCATTAAAGACGACCTCCTAGAAATATTTAGTGTTTTACACGCTGGATAGTTAGAATTATTCCGTCTAAATTTTGGTGAGGTTATCTTGTTACCCAAAGTTAAAGAGGCAGAAAGGATCACAATATAGACCCATTTGCCTCTTAAATGTAAGTTTCAAGATATTCACGAAAGTGGTCACCATTAGACTGAATATAGTGGCTGATCATTTGGTCAGGCCGTCGCAAACCGCTTTCATACAAGGACGCAATATCCTAGAAGGATTTGTGGTTCTACATGAGGCGGTTCATGAACTGCATACCAAAAAGATGAATGGGGTAATCTTGAAACTTGATTTCGAGAAAGCTTATGATAAAGTCAATTGGTCTTTTCTCAATCAGACACTCAGAATGAAAGGTTTTTCACCAGAGTGGATAGCGTTGATCAATAATTTTGTGTATGGAGGAAGTGTAGCGATTCGTGTCAATGATGATACGCTTCTTCCAGACACGAAAAGGTTTACGCCAAGGCGATCTTCTATCACCACTTTTATTCAACATTGCGGCGGATATGGTCGCTATCTTGATCGAACATGCTAAATCTGATGGTCAAATTGAAGGAGTGATCCCATATCTAGTAGATGGGGGTTTATCAATTCTTTAATACGCTGATGATACAATTTTATTTATGGAATATGATCTCGATAAAGCTCGAAATTAAAGCTCATTTTGGTAGCTTTTGAGCATTTATCGGGACTCAAAATAAACTTCCATAAAAGCGAATTGTTTTGTTTTGGCGACGCTTAGGATCCATTCGCCGAATATTCGGAACTGTTGGGCTGTGGGCAAGGCCAGTTTCCTATCAACTATCTAGGTATCCCGATTCATTATCGGAGATTAACGATGGCTGAGTGGAAACTAGCCGAGTAAAGACTTCAGAAGAGACTTAGTAGTTGGAAAGGTAAAATGCTATCCCTTGGAGGAAGATTAGTTCTCATTAATGCAGTTCTAATCAATATGGTGTTGTATATGATATCCTTTTTCATCCTATCAAAAGGTGTATTACACAAGCTCGATTACTATAGATCGAGATTCTTTTGGCAAGGGGATAGTGAAAAAAAGAAATATTGATTGGTCAAGTGGTCTGTCGTATGCCGTCCTAAAGATATGGGTGGGCTAGGAGTTCACGATCTTGAAGTCAAAAACTCAGCCTTATTAGGTAAGTGGCTTTATAAGCTACTAATCGAAGATGGCGTATGGTAGACCATGGTTAGAAGAAAGTACATAGGCACCAAAGCGTTATCCCAGATCCTTTGGAAATCGGGAGACGCGCATTTTTGGGCTGGCCTAATGGCAACGAAAAAAAATTCTTCAGATATGGTACTTTCAATATTAAGGATGTATCGCATATACGGTTCTGGGAGCATAAATGGCTAGGTAATAGGTCTCTCTCTGAACAATATCCAGCATTATATAGCATTGTTCGTCGCAAAAGTGATACCATTGCATTAGTAATGGCAACCTCACCCCGACAGTGACGTTTAAATGGGATTTAATCGGTCTGAGACTTCTCGCATGGAATGCCTTACTGTTACATTTGGAATCCATTCAGTTGTCTGAAGGACATGATGAATTTCGTTGGAACTTACATTCCAATGGAAAATTCTCCGTAAGTTCTTTATACAATGCCATTATCCAACCGGAAAGACCAGTTGATAAAAACAAGAATATTTGGAAGATGAAAATACCGCTCAAAATTTTAAAAAAATTGGCGGGTATTTGCGTCGTGGAGTAATCCTAACCAAATATAATCTTGCGAAACGCAATTGGCATGGGAGTACGCAGTGTATTTTTTGTCAACACAACGAGACAATTAAACACTTGTTCTTCCAATGTCGCTTTGACAGGTCGATATGGTCATCCATCCAAGTAGATTATGATCTGTATCCGCTGACTAGTGTGGCCAATATCTTTGGTAATTGGCTTCATGGTATCGATCACAAATTTAGAACGTTTATTAGGGTGGGAGCGCTTGCCATTATATGGTCGCTGTGGCTGTGTAGAAATGATAAAGTTTTTAATGACAAGAATTATTCTCTCTTGCGGGTTATCTACAGATGTACCGCTACTCTCCGTTTGTGGTCTGCACTGCAGAAGGTGGAGAACCGTGACATGTTTACGGAGGTCTGTACACGGTTGGAGGAGACGGTGAGGGATACTTTTTCCCTACAGGGGTGACAGCATAATCTACGGATTGGCCATCCGCCTTCACCTTAGGCGTTTTGCATTTGCTCATGTCTGATATGTAATTCGCCTTTTTTCGCACTCCAGACTTTTGAGACTTTTTGAACGGCTGTGTGCAGCTTAGCTCTGCAGAGGTCGGGTGTAATTGCTTCTCTATAAGTAATAAAGCTCCCATTATCAAAAAAAAAGTAAGTCCATGGAGTCTTCACATCATTTGGAAAGGGTCTTTCAACTGCTGCTTCAGGAGCATATGCTCTCCTTTGTGGTCAACCAACTTGTATATTTGGGCCTCATCATTTCTGATAAATGGACAGCCACTAATCCAGTTAAAAGTGCACTGATGCTCAAGAGGCATGCACCTAGCAGAGTTACTGAACACAAGGGATTTTTGGGCCTTACATGCTGCTCCAAGAAACTTGTTAAATGTTAAGGGGTCCGGGTTTTGGCCAAACCACGGACACTGTTCCTACACAACATCACTCTAAGTTCAGTTGGACATCAGAACCTCTAGAAGCATTTTCTAAGTTTAATTGGACATCAGAACCTCAATAAGCATTTGAACACCCCAAAAAAACAATTAGGAAATCAAATGTTTTAGATCGCCAAATTTCTCTTAATACATTTGTCATTGTCATAGATGTTAAAGCTTCCACAATACGAGAAACTCATCATGTGGTTGATGGTGATATACTACGTATATCAACTCATTGGAACTCCAAACACACTGTTGTAGCAAGTAACTATTTATACCCACAAAAATGACTTGGGGTTTAGTATTAAGCACAAGGATATTCAGATCTGCCTATTCCTTCCTCAAGCAATTCCGCAAAACAGAAATTAATTGCCTTGTTGTCCCCAACTCAACATGGTAGTTGCCAGGCACAACGATGTCAAGAAGAGATGTTGGCAAGGTTGGCAAGAGCGTTATAAAGAAGATCTTGATGGTGGAAATAAAGCAAAAAAACAGTAAAAAGAAATGTAGCAAATATGTTTGTATTTTGAAAATACATTATGGTGCAGTTTGTAATGGCGGGCAAATTATAAGTTGTTTCTTACAATAAATATGGACCGGGGTTCATGGTTTGACCTGACCTCCCTTTATAAACATGGCGACACAAAATAACATTTTCATGACAAGTCATGTGCATGCAACTTATCGGTAGTTTTTGATAGATATTTATATGGACATGATGTCCTAATAAATACATCCCGCTAGCACTCCCCAAGAATACACACCTAGAATTGAAGTGCTAAAATAGATTATTGCCTTAAGTGGTGACATGATGTTGAAACTATTCATGTGTGTGATTGTGGTCCATCACCAGACCGCTTTTGCTGCCAAAAAGCAATTCAGCACAGCGGCATTCCATTCTACCTAGTAAGGTAGCACGAGAAAGGTAAAAAAACATAGCCGTCTCAATTATTTGTCACTATCTAGAACTAAAATACGAGTGCTACTGCATCTGGTGCACACACTTCCCTTCACCCGTAGCATACTATTTTGATCAGAACATGTACACACAAACGGGGTAATAGTATGCATCTAGAAGTACATCAAAGATAAATTGGACTGATCTTGTAGAATGACATCGTGTGGGAGCACATGTTGGGTTGAATACCAAAATTATCGTAGATTTTCATGCTTCATTTTTAGGATTTGAAGCAAGAATGTCGCGAATGTGGTTAAGCAGTATCCTACTTGTCAATAAGCAAAACATGATCATTACAAACTCTGTGTTTACTGTAGCGCTTACCTTTTCCAAAAGGGGGCTGGCAAGATTTTGTCCACGGCTTATATTGAAGGACTGCCGAATCTCAGTGATATTATCTTGGTGGTAGTGGATAGGTACACCAAGTATGCCCATCTCCCCTTTTAAACATCTGTTATTTGAAACCCCGATAGCCTAAGTTTTTCTAGACAATGTAGTGAAACTGCATAGTTATCCCAAGTTCATCCTCATGTATGGAGATAAGAATTACTTGTGCCTTTTGGAACAAATTGTTCAAATGCAGTGACACCAAACTCAACCTGAGCACCTCTTACCACCCACGGAGTGATGATCAAACAAAAATAGTTGATAGTGTGTTGAAATGTTCCTACCCATGCATGGTGTCAGTGATACACCAAGTAAATATGCATCGTGTCTTCCACTTGCAGTATTGGAGTGCAACACATCGTATCACACATCAGCTGGCACATCTTCACTCAAGGCATTGTATGATACTTAGCCAACATTATCATGTTCCCAGCTAGTGAGGATATACTGTTAGCTGAACCTTCTACTCTATTATCGGATCAGAAACAATACAAACAGTGGATGAAAAAACACATGTAGGTTGCACAGGCGCATATGAAACAACATGTTGATTGTAACCGATCAACTAGACATTTTCAAGTGGGAGGCTAGGTATACGTCAAACCACAATCCTATGATCAAAAAGCAGAAGTTAATCGGCCTTTTTTCAAAATGGTTATGAAAGTCTTCGGTCCCATTGTTATCTTAAAGGAATTGGTTATTTGGCTTATAAATTGGACCTACTGGCCTCATGTCAGGTACATCCAGTGTTCCATGCATATCAACGGAAAGAATATATTCCAGATCATACATGTGTCTACGTTGAATGGCCGCTGACCCTGGATGTCCAAGAGGTGCAACCTAAAGAAATCTTGGAGAGGTGCTTGGTCAAGCAAGGTAATTCTGCTATTCTCAAAATATTGGTTAAATGGTCATCTTTGTCAGCCTGGAGAATGAAACGGGGTTCAAGACAAGGTATCCAGCAACACCAATTTGGGGTTGACATAGTTCTGAACCGAGCGGCAATGTCGGAAATGCCATCGCTGGAGACATACCATATCGCCCACCCGGTGAAACTAAAAAAAATAGCACACCTAACTGATGAAGATGCAGCCGATAGTTCAGAAGAAGGTATACCTCGAACTTCAATCCTGTGCTAAGAAGTCACTGGTTAATTGGCCATGTATTTCCAAAATTGATTATGAAGTTCTTTGGTTCCTTTGTTATCTTGAAGAAAATTGGTTATGTGCTTAGAAATTGGACCTACTAGCCTCCTGGCAGGTACATCCAGTGGTCCATGTATATCAACACATAGAACATGTTCCAGATCATACACGTGTCTGTGTTGAATGGCTGCAGACCCAGGAATTGGATATGCAGGAGTTCAACCTGAAGAAATGTTGGATAGACGCTTGGTCAAGGGAGGCAATTCCGCTCTTCTCTAGATATTGGTTAAACGGTCATCCTTGCTGATGTTAATGGCAACTTGGGAGAATGAAACGGTGTTGAAGGCAATGTATCCAGCAGCAGCACTTGTTTGGGGTCAACCTAGTTCTCAGTCGCGCGGCAATGTCAAGCATTCCAAGAAAGGAGACATACCATATGTCTCCTTACTTGATGAAACTGGAGACATAGGAGCACACCTAACTGACGAAGATGCAACCAACTATTCAGAAGAAGGTGAATGAAGAAACAAGAAAGGTGTAATGGAAAGGAAACTTGAAACGGAGGCCGAGCTGTGCATAGCCCTTTAATTTTAAACACTCGGAATTGATATTTTAAAGTTTAAACAATGTGAAACAAAATTCTAGAGTAGCCAATGATGTATAGTACAGACATGCATAAAATTTGTTAGATTTTGTTATTTCTATGTAGGCTAGAATACAAAGTAATCCGTATACATCATTGGCTACCTCTAGAATTTTATTTCTAATTTTCTAACATTTCAAAATATAGATTTTAAATGTTTGAAAATAAATATCTACATGTAGCTTGGCCTCCATTTGTTCACTCTCATAATCCGGATCTTAGCCTCCTTTGTGTATGCATGTACAGGGTGAGGTTATAAACCCCAGAGCCTTATAAGATTGGATATCGATTAAAATATATGATATCTGAATAGCAAAGAGGTTGTTGTTTCAACTAGTGTCTTGAGGCATATGGAATTTGACCGTCTTGCGATTGTTCCTAAAGCTTCGACAATGTTGGAATCCACCTATTTGGATGAGGAGGAAGATATTGCCATATCAGATGGTCAGGTTCTATCCCATCTAGTTGATGAAGTGTCGGAAGTCGGTTTGGATGATGATAGGCTTTACTCATTGTATGAGTTGAAAGCATCCCGTCGGAAATCCAAATCATCCTCTAACAAAAAAACGCATAAGCGGTGTAAGATGGTCAAATATCCTATTGTTTCCCAATGAATGACATGTTTGAAAATACCAGAGGTCTTAGTGACTTGGCTAAAAACTTGCATTTTGTTGATTGTATTAAGGAACATAATTTGGACTTTTTGGATATTTCTGAAACTAGTAGACAATATTTCTCACAAGTCTTTTGAACCGTATATCGGGGGGTATAGACTTTACGTAGATCTCTTGTCCGTCACATGCTCGTTCCGGGGGTATCTTACTTGGCGTAAAAATAACTCTATGGATGTGTTGGCAAATTCGCATGGAGACTTCCACATTAAACTCCCATACGAAACACAGCTGGCAAATTCATAAGGAGTTTAGTTGCCATGTATCGTGCCGCTCAGGAGGATTCTAAGGCCGCTTTTCTTTGTGAAACGGTGAACCTTGCAAAGGATAATCCACACCCAATTCTCATTAGGGGGTGGGGTGTTTAATTTGCTGAGGTTCCCTCTGGAGAAGGGTAGGGGTCGGTTTGATAATCATTGGTCTTTTCTATTCAATTTGATCATTGATAGCTTGGATCTTGGAGAGGTTTCTATGATTGAAAGATAATTTACTTGGGCAAATAGTCTTCTAGAATCTACTTACGAGAAACTAGACAGAGTACTCATGTATATTGATTGGGAATCTAACTTCCCTATGGTGTTGGTACGAGCTCTACCACGTATTGTAGGTCCTTCAGACCATGCTCCCATCTTGTTGACTACTGGATAGTCTAGACCACTGTCTTCTCGTAAGTTCAAATTTGAACTCGGATGGTTACAACGGGATTGCTTCCACGTTGCAGTTAAGGAGATTTGGGAAAGACCCATTGCTGGTTTGAACCCAATACAAAGGTGAATAATAAAATGTTAGCTTTATGCAAACACCTATCTGGTTAGGCTCGCCATACAACAGGGGTACTTAAAAAAGAAAATCTACAACTTTCATCTATTATAGATGACCTCAAGGTGTTGGTAGAAGTTTGTCCGCTAACCGCACAAGAAATTGAGCGTAAGAGCCAATAAAATGCGGATATATCAAGACTTCTGCGCGAGGAGGAACTCAAATGGTACCAACGATCTAAAGCCCAATTCATTCTTGAAGGTGATTCGAATACAAAGTACCTCCATAGTCTTGCCAATGGAATACATAAGAAAAAGTGTATTCGATCGCTAATTCAAGAGGAGGGAACGATTGGGGGCCATGAGCATCTAAAGTCATATATCATGAACTATTATAAGGGTTTTATTCGGTGCTCCGGAGGAAGGAAGATGAATCTAGAACCGATGACATCCCCCAAGTGTCCGAGGAGGAAAATAGCCCCGGAAGGAAGATTAGTCCTCGTCAATTCAGTACTAAGTAATATGGTGTACGAAAAGCGGTTTTCCAAATGGATCACAATAAGGCCCTTGGTCTTGATGGCTTCCCAGCTGAGTTCTATCAGTCTTTCTGGGATGTTATTAAACCTGACCTGCTTGCTTTGTTCGGTGACCTCCATACCTGGAAGGAATATTAGTCCTCATCAATTTGGTACTAAGTAATATGGTGTTGTACATGATATATTTCTTCCAACATCCTAGAGGAGTCTTAAAACGATTGGATTATTTCTTGCCAAGATTCTTCTGGCAAGGGGATAGTGAGAAGCGAAAATATCGATTAAAAAATGGATTGTGGTTTGCCGCTCCAAAGATCAAGGAGGTCTTGGTATTCAAGACCTCGAGGTCAAAAACAGGGCCCTACTAGGTAAGCGGTTATTAAAACTACTTGCTAGGGAAGGAATTTTGCAAACCCTTCTTAGGAGAAAGTACACCGGCTCAAACGTATTGTCTCAGGTTACTTGGAAACCTGGGGACTCCCATTTTTGGCAGGTCTTATGGCGAGGAAGAAGTTCTTCTTTTCATATGGATCTTTCTCTATTAAGGATGGATCGGAGATTAGGTTCTGGAAGGATAAATGGCTAGAAAATACCATGCTCCAAGAACAGTATCCGGCATTGTAAAATATCGTGCGGCATAAGAGTGATACACTCGCTAAGGTGTTGGAAAGATCTCCACCGAACGTGTCGTTCCAATGAAACCTCATCGGACCTAGACAAGCATCATGGAATGACTTGCTACGACATCTGGATTTTGTCCATTTGTCGCAGGGGGCCGATGTTTTTCATTGGAACCTTACTGGGAGTGGTGTCTTCTCAGTTGCCTCTATGTACAACGCTTTAATCCAACCTGATATCCTGATATCCCCGTCGATAATAATTTGAAAATTTAGAAGATGAAGATCCCGCTTAAAACTGAGGTATTTGTGTGGTATCTTCATTGTGGGGTGATTCTCACCACGTGGTATCTTCATTGTGGGGTGATTCTCACCAAAGATAACCTTGCAAAGCACAATTGGCACGAAAGCAAAAAATGCGTGTTTTGTTACTACAAAACTCTTTTCTTCTGATATTCATTTGCCAGATCTATATGGCCAGCCATCCAAATAGGTTCTACCTTATACTGACCACGTAGTGTTGCGAATATTTTCGGCAGTTGTTCTAATGGTGTGGATTCTAGGTTTAAGTTACTTATTAGGGTGGGAGCGATTGCCGTTATTTGGTTGCTATGGCTATGTACAAATGACAAGTTTTTAATAATAAATGTTCTTCTCTTTTGCAGGTCATATACCGTTGCTCAGCTGATTTCCATTTGTGGCCGCCTCTACCGCGTGTGGAGCATCAAGATCTATTTATGGAGGTGTTTACACAGTTGGAGGATACATCGAGAGATATTTTTTCATGATCATCCTAAGCAAACTTTCCTTTTAGCCATGCCGTATGTCCCGACAAATGTCTCACCAAATTGTACAAAGACATGGATGGTGTGTTTTGGCAAAAGCCACAAAAATGATGTGTGATGTAGCAAATTTTCAGTTTGATCTCTGATAAAACCGTGTTCATTGTTCTGTTCTGGGTGACACCTGTTTGTGCTCCTGCCAGTAGGCTAAAACGCCTGTGCTTTGATGACTTGAACCTTAAACCGAAATCGTACATGCTGGAAGTGTAGCCTGAAGATGATACACAGGGCCAACAGCATGCGCGCTGCGCCGCTGCCTGTCCCATGCCAGGGAAAATTCGTCATTTTTGCAGGCCGTATACTGGATGAAAACGCTCGCCATTCCAGGCCACGGTCGATCTATGAACTCATTACAATATCGCACTTGAGACAGTGTTGGAAGAAACTTCTTCCTGGCTCCAATGAGGCCCCAACGACACTCGATGCATATATCGGCTGAAAAAAGATGAAAGCGCATATAAATGACAGAGGAAAGTTTGTAGTACCAAAGGCGAACTACATGATTTATCAGTGCACTTCTAGAGCACAGAGGAGATGAACAGAGATATCTAATGGCTTCTGCATCTCACTATCTTTGCAGCAAGACTGCTTTACAAGGATCTTTACATTATTTTTTTAGCATACATCCAACACAAGTGGGCTCTTCACTGCCCAAGAGCTGTGAGTTGTAGCAAGGTGAAAACAAGAAAGAACGCAAAAAAAGAAACAAAAAAAAACCATGTACATGTAAAACGTCAATCTCTCCTTTTCTTCATTTTTTTCCTCTTGGTAAATGCAGGTTTTCAGCGCTGCCCTGGACAGCTCTCCAGCTTTTTTTTGGCAAACAAGGGGGTCAGTAGTACTTCCTAAAATATTTGGCAACCCACGGGGCGAGCTGAGTGTTCTCAGGCTCCCTTTGTTCTTATTGTAATAGTCAGACCATATAGCCGGATATATTTCAGGGTTGAAGCCATCACGGTATACACAAAATGGCAACCATCCTTCGCCTCCGTTCATCCTCCGTTTCCTTTCTCTGGGGTATGCTAGAGGTGCCTGTACATACCTGTGTTGAAGGACCTATCAGATTAGCAGAACAATTGTGTATTGTTATTTATATCCCAGAGAATGATCAGATTATTACCTGATTCCGTCAATCATAGAATCCCAACAGAAATGTGTATGTCCGAATACATGGCAGGCTGCTCCACCTTCAGCGTTGTTGTGTATAGCTCTCAACCTCCTCTCCAGATAATCAGAGCCGATGACCTTCGGAAGGTTCGGATAGTAAAGCATTCGCTTTTCTGGACATAGCTCTTGCCTACAGAGTCGAGTAGAAGACATTAGTTTTGGGAATTTTAGTGATGGAATTTGAATAGCACTGAATATCCTAATACAAAGGCCAAGACAGGTCAGCTAGATGATCAGGGATAATAGCTAATACATCAGCAACTTGACGCTACACAGCCAGCATGAAAAGTAAATCTTCCACTGTGCAATTCGTATTCTCATGTATGTAACACACCAAATGGCTACCTCAGGAATGACTTGTCACATAGAAAATCATTACTGCATTTCCAAAAGTGGTTTCACAAGAGGATTTCTCCTGTAGGTGTTCTTATCGTGAAAGAGTAACATGAAATGAATACAAATGCCAAGTACGAAAACAAAAGCTCAGAAGGTGATGACTAGTGAAGAAACAGATCAACAGATGTAGAGGAAACCACAGAAGTGGGGTATGACAGCTGTCAGCAGAACATGTTTACTGCACAATCATGATTGCTCTCCAAATTCAGAGCTTGAATTGAGCAGATAGGTTGTAATGCGACAAGTAATTCAATCAAGCATAGTAAGTATCAACAAGATTACTGGACTTGTGAAAGTGGCACACCATAAATAGGAGGTGCGAGGCTGTGAGCAACTCACCTTGGTACAAAGTGTGAAAAAGTTAGTATCTGTTTGCTGTTCTTTTTTACTTCTTCAATAGCATCGTTGTATTTGTCATTCAACTGGTCAAAGTAAAGAGCAAGAGCCTCATCATCACTTCCCAATTCTGAAGGCCATTTGCAAGCATGAAAGTCTTTACAAGCCTGGTGATGGAAGAAAAAAGAAACATATCAAGGCATGCATGTCAGAGGTAATTGAGCAGAGCACTGCACTTTCAGAACAACCAAAAATTAAGAAGAAACAGCGAGGACAAGTGTGTATGTATGTGATCTTTCTCACTGTATAGCACTTATATTGAATTTGCAAGTGACCATGGATACCAGAGCTTATATTAAGATATGAAATTCAGGACAATACAGCAGGCAAGTTCTCTTGCTTGAAGTAATTCAGTTAACAGCTTGACATGTGAATAAATTATCAACCTTATAATGCTTTTGGACAAAGATGTCAGAATTGGTGTACTATACCAAAATGCATAACTCTTGAAGGAATTTCATATTGGGCAGCGGATGCTCTATACTCATAGAGCACAGAATTCAAGAACTAATAACCTTCCTTAACTGGAGGTCCTACTTGGTAACGCACTATGGCAGTAAATTGCAAATCAGAACAAGACATTAAGTGAAAGACCGACTTACCATCTCTAATGAAGGAACACGCACACTGGTAAGATCCTTTTCCTTGTCAAAGCTCTGAAATGTGTTTAAGCAAGACGAGTAAGCACAAAAATCCTAGCGACATGGTGCATTATGATCTGGCTGGAAAACGTATGATATGAATTAAGGAAAAATAAGCAAACCTTGTGATACCATGAGAACAATGGTATGATCCCTAAGTCGCCTATAGTTTTTGGGCCTGTATCCACACCCAGTTCACTACACGCATCAAGCAATGCAGTCAGTTTCTCCAGCGAATCCATCTGGAACAAATGATTAGAGTAAGTGAGAGAGCAGACCAATATACATATGCAGAAAAGTTTAATGCTGTCCTCAAGAGCAAGACGAGTGACGGGTACAAATAGCATAAAGAAATGTAGCCAGCGCTTATTATTAAAAAAAATAAGCAAAGGAAAACATAATGATCTGCCATAGTAGCTACCACCCAAAAACACAATCTTCATTGCATCATTTCAGTTGTTCCGCATGCTTTGGAGCTATGAATTTGTACCAAGCTAAGTTAACAGTAACTCCCACAGCAGCCAGTATCCAGATGTGTGCCCGCTGTGTGAGCAGGAGGATGAATCAGTCTCGCAATTGGGTACCTTGTCAAGGCACGTCAAGTACTATGTTTTAGAAGAGTTTGAAGTTGAGCTGAGCATCCTAACGATTTGCACCTCTCAAAGCTGAGGGATGCTTGTCTGTGATGCAGTGACGCGTCAACGACTATGCAGACGTATGCAGAGTCGCAACCTATTCTTGTGAACCAATAGCCTCAATGTATGACTAGGTTAACAGCTGAAATGCAGGTCAGCTCATTGGAGAAGGCTTCACCAGTAACTTTGGCACTACATCTCAAATTCAGGCCTTGAAGCGGCTTATTGGTAGACTAGGGTGAGCACGAAGCAGGCATGCGACCTCAGACTGCGTTCAGGGAGGGCATACTAAAGACTAGCACTCCTAGAATAGCCCATTTGAGGAAATGCCTTAGCAATAGGCCAATAGCGGTTAACAGAGAATAAGGTTGAAGCCGCATGCCTGGTTCAGTTGAAGCGCTATGCTAAGACATTTGGTCAAATGGCTGATTAATTAGCTCTATGTTAAGGCATCTGATTCAGTTGAAGCGCTATGCTAAGGCATTTGGTCAAATGCCTCGATTGATTAGCTGAGGGCTTAGCACAAGTATGCCGAGGCATTTCGTCGAACAGCGTGGTAGAGTCAAACACAAACAGGGGAAATGGAGCGGGATGTGGGTGATGGGGGTGGCGAAATCTAGTACGGGACTAGTACTCACGTAGCGTCCGTCCTCCTCGCGGCGCAGCCAGAGGTCGTGGTTCCCCGGCACGTAGAAGACGGCGTCGAACTGGTCCCTGAGCGCCCCCATGGTGCGCGCGAAGTTGTCCCTGGTCTCGGCGACGTCCCCGGCGACGACGAGCGCGTTGACCCCCCCGGCCTCGGGCGGGCCGACCCCGACGGCGAGGCGGCGCACCCAGTCCATGTTCTCCTGGTAGTCGGTGTGCAGGTCGGAGACGACGAAGACCCTGGTCCTGGCCGCCGCCTCGGGCGCCCGCGGCGGCTGCGGCACGGCGGCCGTGGCGGAGGCGGCGGCGGCGCGGTATCGGAGCGAGGGGCCGGCCCGCGCGGCGCGCGGCGGGCAGAGGCGGCGGCGCCTGCGGCGGCGGTGCGGCGGCGCGTCGAGCAGGTGGTGCGCGGGGTGGGAGGACACGGCTAGATGCGGCGTCATGTCGGGGGGGAGAAAAGCTCTGTCGCTCGCTCTGGCGCACTTGGCGAAAAAATCTGGGCGTTGGCTCTACCTTTTCGCTTCTGGTGGGGGTGGGTGGCGAGTGGCAGTCTGGTGAATGTTGATTCGATGGAGCGAGACGAGAGATACCCGGCAGGCTCCACGGCGGGTGGGGCCTTATATGCAGAGGCGGGGTTGGCGGGTGCGCGTGGGACTCGTGGGCCTACGTGGCAGCGGCGGCCGGAGTTGTTTAGGGCCGGTCATTAGGTGCGGCGAGTAGAGTAATGATTAATGCTGCGGGTTCATCATTGGTGGACTAGCCCGTAATGGCGGAGTTTCGCACGTAAACGCGGGACGTGGACTTGATTACGACTATACGCAGGCCGGACCTGCCTCGCCGTGCTGCGGTGCCGTTGCCAAACCTGCAGTCGGTCGGCGCAGGCGTTTCCATAACGAACGGCGGAAACTGTAATAGGAAACTGCGTGTGGTGTGTTGATAAACTAATACTGTATTTCTGAACGGAGGGAGTAATAATCTTCTTTTGACGTGGATGGAAATGATGGTGTGCCGACTGGCACGTGGTATGGAGAAATCATTTACACGGGCCATAGGTTAGTTAGGTTTATATGTATGAAAAATCGATATCTAGTGATATAACACAAGGTCTTTCAAAGTGGAACAAATCTTTCAAGTGTATACCTTCTGAATGACCTACGTCACACTCGGTTGCTCTGGTGCTCTAGATGGCTTTGGTTCGAATGGACCTTGCCAACCCCTGATAGTTGTGGCATACCACTCAAAAGATCCACTGAGCTCATTCTTAGGGTTTTCGCGAAGGTTCTTTTTTATCTTCATTCTCATCTCGACGGTACGACTCTTATCGAGATTGCATAGTTTGAAACACATTTAGAAGAAGCAGGCAACGTCCAATGCAAAAAAGACCTCTTCCACGATGCAGGATCCCCCTTCCCCTTTCAACAACTATAAGATCAACGAGTTCGTTTGCCTTCAATTTTCATTCCACGACACATGGTTGGACAATACAGCTGATAGTGGAGCCCCCCCCCCCCCCTACTGGATAGTGCTCAGCTCAATCGATGGTCACATGTCCTATTTGTTGGTTTGCATGCTGCTTTTTTAGGCCCCCGAAAAAAGATAGTTGGGTAGGCTAGCCCACAAAAGAGAGACCATTTTTTCATCGGCCAATTCTCCTCTCACCCTTTACTGTTTTTGGTTGAGTTGGGCCGGCCACAACCCGATTCGGCTTCAACAGAGCTCGACTACTGCTTATAGATCATTGTTTGCTCCTCCAAGTCATTCTTGTAGGATTGGAAGAGTTTCTCATCTTTCTCATGAACAGGTTTGTCTTTGGAATGGTTGGAATGAGCTAGACCATCATGCTTTATACAAACTCACCTAGAGGGGATAGATTTTTTTTTAGATTAACAATGAGTGCTCCCCACCTCTAGTTCATTGCAGAAATGAAACTTAACAGGGTAGCATGATTCAAAACAAAAAAGGGTACTCTAACTAAAAAGCTTTGGGGCTAGAGCTAAAAGAACTAATTCCTACAACAAGGCAGAGCATGGCTAGGTGTTTTGTTGTTTTCCATAAATAGCCTATTACAGACCAGAAGAAACCAAATCACAAAAGGAGTTAAGAGTTTTTAGTCGCTATGAATAACTAGTTGGTCAAACCAGCAGCATCGGGAGCGCCTTCCTCATCCAATCACCATATGCACCACCTCCGCCTTTTCTGGATGATCTTTCAGGTAGGCTTCAATAGCACACCGACCATATTCGTAGGTATGATCTTTGATTGGTAGTTTCCATATTCGCATGTATCATATAATTAGCCCCTGACTTGTTTCTTGAAGATCATGTCTTACGGTTAAACACCATTCCTATTATTACTTATGCTCCATACTATAGAAGATGAAATAACATTATGTTTCTATTTCGTAGATATTTTAAGGTAAGCAGAAATAACTTAACAAATCATCACACCAAAGATTACATGAACCTTAGACCTAAGCAATCTACAAACTAGGCAATTAAAAAACATGTGAGGAACTGAGTCTGTCTCTTTACATAACTCGCACTCGAGAGGTTATGGAATCCCTCTACGTCTCAAGTTATCTCTAGTCATAATTTTGTTTTTGGATAGTAACGAAAGGAAATCTGAACTCTATGAGGAATTTTAAGATCCCACGCAACTAGTAGGTTAATAGGTTGTACCCCTCTAAAGTTAATAATAGCATACAAGGACTTAGAAGAATAAACTCCATTGAATTCATACTGAAGTTAACAATAGCATACAAGGACTTAGAAGAATAAACTCATTGAATTCATACTTCCAGACAAGCTGATCTTTAGTATTGTTAAAGGAAATGGTTTTAGCAATCTCTATAATTTATAGCCACTAGTCCATCATGGGGCGGTGAAGGTTCTCCTAAAGTCACATTTTGCCTACCGTCTATCCTAGATATTGATGGCAACAACTTCTTGTGTACGAACACGTTGGGACTCCAAGTGCAAAGTGTTGTAGCAAACGTCTTTTCCTCACAAGGGTGACTCGAGGGTTTATATCGAACTCTCAGAGAATTGGCAGAGAAGATTTCCTTGTTCCACTTCAAGCAACCTACAAAACAAAGTAATTTTCTTTTGTCCCCAACTCCACAGTGTTGTTGTCCAGCACAAGGTTTCGTATTAGTAAACTGAATTAAACAAGGCAAATAAAATCTATAACTAGGCAATAAGGTAAAAACAATAAGGTAAAGGTTTTTTTTGGGTTTTTTTGGATTTACTAACAGTAAAAGTATTTTTTATATTTTCAAAATTAATAATTGCAGAAAATGTAAAGGATGATAATAGTGTTGGAAATGTGTTTATTATACTAAAAAAGTGTACCGGTGTTCATGGTTTCACTTGTCTACTCTCTTAAAAGGTGTAGTGGACATAAAAAATTCATAAGCAATGCAATGTTCATGAAACTTCGTTATGTGAATGATAAGTATTTATATGGGCATCACGTCATGTCTTAGAGATGATGCAACACATGTCTCTAATACTCCTTCAAAAAGAGAAAACTGCATGCAATCTAGAGTCAATAATTAATAGAGTATAGCCTTAGGTACTTTAACATCATGTTTGAATAACAAATATTTTACATTGAACAAACAAGATCACCCAAATGTCACTAGATGAAATATAACACATGCAGTCACTTTATCCTTAGTGAGGTAACAAATGAAAAAAAGGTAAACCCCATAATAGATCCTGAAATTTGGGTTAATATTCAATCACCACCAATCACTTAAGAACGGGGTACATAATATGCATCTATTCATACATCTCACACAAAATAGAATTCCAATATCAAATATCAACTTGTAGAACAAACATCCACCACAAGGGAATTACATAGATGATCATAATCATGCTAGGCAGCTCATATGGTACTTGATCATCGATAGAACAAGAGAGAGATAAATCAAGCTACTGCCACAAACCCATAGTCCATAGGTGGACTACTCCCTCTTCATCATGGTCATGTTGGTGTAGATGTTGGAGAGTGTAGAGATACCATCGGCGGTGGTTCCGGTGGCGTTTCCCCCTCCATCTTTGTTGGTTCTCACTCTATTTCAGCATTTCTGTGTTATGCTCCCCGACTCCTTTCTGAGATGCGTCGGGGGGACCTTTATGTAGGAGTTTTTAGGTCAAGACTTCGAGGTAGGGGGCTTTGGATGGATGGATGCGGATGCTCGAGGAGAGAAAGAACATGGGTGGTGTGGGGCCCCTCCTGGGACGCGCCACCTAGTCTCTTTCGGGCCTCCGGGCCCTGCTCGTGAGGTTCCAGTGCTCCAGGTCATCATCTTTGTGAATCAACAAAATCCTAGGTCAATTTGACTTTATTGAGGTCCCTCAAAGTTAAAAGTACACAAAACAAGAAACTCATGTTCTGTAGATTTATAACCAAAATAAGGAGGGTCATTGGTAAATCCCCAAAATCAATATAAAACATGGATATAACATTATATAATATGCAAATACATGGGAATATTATCAATAAACTACAAACTTTATGTATGATTTTTTACATGCATCATATATCAATAACAGTTTGTGTCTATTGATATGTAACAAAATAAATATCCTAGTATTGTGTGGCTAGAGGAGCATTTCTGAACCAACTATCCTCCTAGAACTTGACATGTTTGCCATTACCTATATTTCCTATATACCCAAATTTAATAGCTCTATAATTCCACATCACATCTTTCCAAAAAAGTAAAAGGGTTTTGGTCTTGCTGACATAAGATATTGGGTTGTTGTTGTATTATAATTTCCATCTACAACTTTCTTCCATAATCTGCCCTCACCTTGTATGTTACTTTTAACCCAGGAACCAATCAAGTGAATGTTCAAATCTAGGAACTTGGGAAGCCCAAGACCACCAAAATCTTGTTTCATGCATATAGCTGGCCAATTAGCAAGGTGTATCTTTTTATTACCATCTATACCATCCCACGTACAATCAGATATTTGGGTATTAATTAAATTCAGAGCTCATTTGTGGAATTTTAAGAAAGATAGCATGTATACAGGGATACTAGATAGGCAATTTTGGATGAAATTATTTTGGCTTCAGAGGATAGAAGTTTTGGCATTCTACTTAGTAGGTTATCTACAAGAGGTTGCATATCCTCTCTCTTAAGCTTATTAAAATGAAAAGGTAACCCTAAATACTTAACAAGGAAAGTTCCTACCACACACCGAAAAATTTCTAAGAATGGGAGGTAATCCTCATCTTCCATGCTAATAGACATCAATTCACTTTTGTGCAAATTAATTTTCTTACCATGCAACTATTCAAAACAAGTGAGAGTCCATTTTAAATTAATAGTGTTTCTCCCATTTTTATCTAAGAATAAGAGGGTGACATCTCCATATTGTAAGCTAATAACACCTCTAGGAATAAAATGTGGACACAACCCTTTAATCAAGCCAATGTTTGGCCCTTTAATTAACATCTTATAGAAGACATCAACAACAAAATTAAAACAGTGGAGCAGAGGGGTTACCCTGACGTAAACCCTTGCCAATTAAAAATAAATCTCCCGCTATGGCAGTAATTCACCTTCACACCAACAGATCCTCACTAAGTAATTTCATACAGAAAATCTAGATTAAAAACTTGGCCTTGCTCTTTTTTCCTATACACGTCACGGATAATCTCATGGGAAGTAACTACACTCTCCAAGATGAATCTGCCTTTAATAAAAGGGAACTTTTGATAAGAGATAAGCCTATCAATTATCCTATAAAATCTATTAGTAATAACTTTGGTAAAATATCAAATATGCAATTCAACAAGATAATAGGACTAAATTTCTTCATATTTTTTACACCTTCCTCTTTTGGAACGAGAGTAACCATGCAAAATTTTAATCTATAAATGTCCAAATAACCACTAAATCAATACTCAAACAAGTCCACCAAATCAGACTTAATGATGTCCCAAAAAATTTGATAGAAAAGAAAAGTCAGGGCCGACCCCTTCAGCTTAGGAGCCAAAGACTACTTCGTTTACCTCCTCCTCGGTAAATTTCTAAGACAATATATTCCTCAACTGTCACTTTCTTTATTTGGAAAGAAAAGGCCACACATCAATCTAATATCTGATATTTCCTCTTTTCTAAAGATATTTTTATAATATTTTGTTGCAATCTTACGCATTCCTTTTTGATCAGTTTCAGGACCATCAGGGCCCTCCAACACATTTATCAATTTCTTCCTCCTTTTCTGGTTAGCAGCATGCATGGAAGCACGTTGTGTGTTTCTATCACCCCCACTATCTATCTATCCCTAGATCTTTGTCTAGCCTTAATTTCTTCTATTATATCCATTAGGAATTCAACTCCCTAAGGATATGATCTAATCTCTCCCTATTTTCATTAGACAAGGGTTGGCTTTCAAAAATAATGTCCAAGGAATCATATTCATCCATCAGTTATTTTTCATGTTTCCTATTATCAACCTCTAAATTTGCACTCCACCCTTTTGCAAGCTTCCTAAAATACTTGAACTTATCATACCAAATATCAATTGCGCTTTTGATCTTTCTATCTAAAGACTAGGATTTAAAAACCACATCCTTAAAATCTGGTCTAGTAAGCCACAATTTTGCAAATTTAAAATTACTTATCCTAGGGATCTAATTAATTCAAATTCCCAGATTATGGGAGTATGACCACTTCCCTTGCTAGCCGAAACTCTAGCATGATCCAGAATAAAGCTTCAAGTCAGTAGTGAAAAAAATCCTATAAATCCTACTCATGACAAGATTCTCCTAGTTATTACCCTATGTAAAAGCTCCACCCACTAGCCCTATTTCAATCAAATCCCAAAGGTCAATCTACCATCTCAAATCTATTACTCCATTGTTCTTACCCGACTAAGGTCTAACTAGATTGAAATCACCCCCAATAATTTCAGGGCCATTTCAGTTAAGAAAAGGCCCATGGAACTTAGAAATAAACTCATTTTAACCTCCTCGTCAGCAGGCCTAGCTTCTTCATCTTGCGCTGGTCCTGCGTGGTAACCTTGTATCTCTCCCATCCGTAAATCTTTTCCTTTTCCGCTCGAACGACATTGTGCCGACGGAGAGGTTCTTAACGCGTTTGGTCCTAGGCATGGCGGCGGAGTGGTGGTGCCGGGGAGTAGCGAGAAAGTTCAGAGCAGAGAACACAAGTGGTGGTAGAGAGCACATGCAATGGCAGAGGAAGAGAGAGGATTTGTGCGGCAGAGTGAAGAAGGGGAAAATGAGGTCCAGGGTTAACCTTTTTAACCTGAAAGATGAAGTGGTTGGACTGTTAGATGTGCGTGGAACAATCTTGGCCTTACGCATGGTAGGGAAGTAAAATTATTTTAACAGTTTATTTTGGAAATGGCGGAGTTACTGCGCGCGTGCCGGGAATTTCGGAGAACGTACGAGCCCCACTTCGTGCGACGTGGGGGAAGAGCAGGTATTTTGGACCCACAAAACAGTGGTCCACCAACAGTCGTGGCTTCCCAAGACGACAACACATGATTTTTCGTCAGCGTCATCATCGACATCAAGGATGAGAAAATATTTGAGTTAACAAGACAATATACGATGGGAAGTATAAAATCTGGAGCCTATGTCCAGCTGCAAGCACCCGATCATAGGCTCGGGGGCTACTCTTATCAGCAGTATTAGTTATACTCCAGATAAGACGAGAATGATAGTGAAAAAATATAGAGTTGATTAACAACAAAGGTGAGCCTACACCCAAGTGCAAACACTCGGCTGTAGCCTCGGGGGCTACTCCCATCGGGAGCGCTGGTTGCGCACCGGATGAAAACTGATAACAAAAAAGGCAATATAGCAAGACAATATATAATAAAACCGAAGAATTACGGTTCTAGGTAGACATTTTCGAGTTTTGCAAAACTTGTCATGTACTCCCATCGGGAGTCAAGATATTATTTGGTGAAATACATTAACCCGGAGAAATGGAATATTCCATCAGCCGAACAAAGGAACTCGACAATATATTCTCAGAGCGTGTCTGTCGCGATAAAAACTCTGGATGTATAAAAGGGTCACGAAGGTAAGACCCCAGGATTCATCTTGTGTGGCATGGTATCGCACCCAAATGCGCTCTTCCACTTTATCCACATCAACAGATGTGAAGAAAATTCCAACGGACGCGTTGGGTACTCAATAAAATAGCTGGAATTCAGTTTTTGGTAAGTACTAAAGCGGCACGTTCTGAATTACGCCAGTATCCCAAGTTCGAGTCCAGGGACTTGAATTTGAAGTAGGTTTATGCGGATTTGCCACAAGCGCAATTAACTGGTACCTGATCCGTCAGATGAATCAGCCCCATTTACCAGTATCCCTGTACAATATAGATATCAAGTAAAAATTATGTGTGACTCGAAAGTATTGTCAAAGAAAGATGAAGGATGGAGATTTTGCTCGATTCTACGACTCGAGTAAAATCTCAGGGGCTAATGACTGTTGCGGTCAGAAACCCACCGGCGGGCAGCGACTGGCAACACCGTAGAGCCGGGAACAACTAGGGCTGCGGCTGGCCCCAGTCCCTCAGAGCGACAGCCCGCAAAGCCTTCTGGTCACACGTCCGATGCCGTCGCAAGGGCGTGCCACCTGACCTATACCTGGTCGGGAAGGTGTTGGATGATGCCTCGCTTAGTTTCCTGCATGGCATACACGTAAACGTTAAATACGAGCCTCGATCGGCTCTCGAGTTATCTCGTGAATCGGCTCAAAGAGCCGATCCACCCATGATTCGTACGAGGTGCACGAATATATGGTGGTCCTGCTTGATCAAGGTAAAGCTAATGCGATCTACGACGATTTAGGGTTTTCACCGCATAATCGGATCATCCTACTCACGATTGGGCCTCGCGCTCGCGTACGGTGATCGTAAGCCGATCCTAGACAGGGCCTAAAAACCAACACGAGGTTGATCCCCGAACATCCTCGTCTAGGGCTAGCAAACTACACCCTACACGCCGCTGGATCCTCCAACCCTTTGTAAGGCCTAACTATTGCGGATGTTAAACTAATCCTTGAAGAACAAGGAGCAACCGTAACGGATCGGATCTACTAAACTATGATCAAGCGGGGTGCCGCCCCTACACCTAAGATAGGTGTAAGGGCGGCTAGATGTATAAGGGTTGCACTACGACAAGCATATGATACGAAGAACAATGCTAACCCTAACACATCTAAGATAACTACGTTGCTCGCCATCAAAAAGGCTTCAAGCACGAGCAACGCATGAACAACGTAGGTAGGCTTGTGCTGCCTAGATCGCAAGATGCGATCTAGGCAGCATGGTGCTTACCGGAGAAACCCTCGAAACGAAGGAGTTGGCGATGCGCCGAGATTTGTTTGTGTTGAACGTTTGGTTGTTGTTTATTCCATAAACCCTAGATACATATTTATAGTCCAAGGGACTTTCTAATTCGGGCGTGCACCTAACCGTGCACGGGTAAAACTCTAACTCCTAACCGACACGTAATCTAATATGTTACAGATACAAGGGCAAACTAGCCCAAACTTTGCATGTAAGGCCGATTCACGTATTTCTTCTATATATATCTTCAAGTCCATCTTGATCGCGGCCCACCTCCGACTCGATCAAATTCTGGTGATAACACATGCCCCTCGGTTTTGGAAATGACATTTCCAAAATCATTACGCTTTTCTTTCGTCGGGTCATGTCGTGGCAGAGCAGAAACCGCCGCAGAATCCTTCATCATGATGTCTTGCCCCTTCCACTTCTCCACGTGACCGCAAAATTTTCCTGTTGGGCATCATCTCCTCGGGAACTGCTGTGGCATTGAATCTCCCTCATATCCCTTTTATTTAACCGTTCTAAACAGCTTGCTCCTCCTTCGTCCTCCTCGCATTAGCACCCAAAAACCCTCCTGTGCCACCATGTCTTCTTCCTCCTCTTCCTCCTCCGAGCTTTCCTACGGGTCCTCCTCCTCCCGCGAGACGCCGCCGGACATCCGCGCCCCAGAAGCATGGGACCTGAAAGACCACGTCTCCTCCATCTGGTCCGAAGACGACCAGTCCCTGACCAGCGGGGATGAAGATCTTCAGTTCCTTGCCGACGGGGAACTGGAGTCGGAAAGCGAGGACGATCGGTTCCCCTGGGACGGCTGCCCCACCTCCGAAGAAGAGGAAGAGGAAGACGACGACGACGACGACTCCCTCGAGGGCTACCCGCCGGCGAAACGCCTCCGCATGTGGTGGGACGACGACAGCCAGGTGACGATGAAGACGGGGATGAAGCTCCCGTAGAGGGCTACGGGAGTAGCGACGAGGAGCCCATCGGCAGCAGTGCCGATGAGAGTTCCGAGGATGACGACGAGGGCAGCGATGGCCCGTAGATTAGGATCTACTAGTGTAGGCCTAGCGAGTAGTAGATTGGTCAATAGACCCTTCTTTTGTTCTTCCTTCTTTGAGCAATCGGCTCTTCCTTTGTAAGAAATCCTGTTTATTAATGAAGAAGTTTCCCCAATTTGATTTTGCCGATTTCTTTTAAACCGATTCTCAATGAGCCGATGGCAACGCATCAGTCTCTCATAACCCGCCCTTCATCTCTTCGACCACGGGGTGACCGGAATCTTGGTTAAAACTCAATAAGCCGATGTCAGCGCATCAAGTCTTCATGAACTATCCTTCATCCTTTCGAACAATGAATTTGAGTTCCGCCGGATCACCACCCTTGACGAAAATCGCGGCGCAGGACTAGCCGATGGCCACCCAATCGGCTTTCAAAAACAGGGCATCCACCGGGCCAGCTGCCCCCCGAGTCTCAGTCAAGGCGAAACGGAGACGAGGGCACGCCATTCAGACAAATGGACCTGGGCTAGATCATGTCTGAGAGAACTATCATGCAGAGCCAGCCAGAGCCGATCACCCCTCCGATGCTGCAGATGATCACACAACGGCTCAGAAGTAGAACTCCTCTGACACAGAGCTGGAGGTCCTTGTGTTTTGCACATGCGACTGGTAGATTTTTTTTTTGTTTTTTACGGGCCGATTTTTCTATCGCCCCCCCCCCCCCAATATCTTACTGCACATGTATCGCACATGCTCATCTGATTATGTGCCCCCCGAGCCGATTCTGCCAGGTAACTACTGAAATCAGCTTCTGTGATTAGCCAAGGTTTTACTGCACATGTTCATCCGATTAGGTGCCCCCCGAGCCGATTCTTTCAAGGGGATTGATGGTATCGGCTCTTCAGGTACTTCCTGTTGGATTAAATGCTGAACCCAGGCAAAATAGATGGTGAGGATAATTTTGGCCGATTGCTGGAATCGGCCTCCACGTTGCTTGTTCGATGAATGCTTTGTAATGTTCCTCCATAGATCCTTGGGGCCGATCACCTGGATCGGCATCACCATGTTCGTCCATCGATGTTTGCTTTTGTTATACGGTCAGGCCGGTGGATAAAACCAGCCTAACCCCGTTCTTTGTCACGTCGATGCGCTCGCAGTCGTCCAACTTGATGCCTGAGAGTGGCTCTTGGCCTGATGTCTCCCAAACATCCATGCCGGACGTTGAAATCTCGGCTGAATCATCTGCGTGGACGACCTCTACTTCATCTCCATCCCACTGTATCAGGCATTGGTGCATCGTGGATGGAATGCAACAGTTGGCGTGGATCCAATCTCTCCCTAGTAGTACATCATAGGTGCTCCTGCTGTCGACAATAAAGAACGTCGTAGGGACAGTTTTCCTTCCTACGGTCAGATCCACATTCAGAACACCTTGTGCGTCAGATGCTTGGCCGTTGAAATCGCTCAGTGTTACATTGGTCTTGATCGGATCCGAGCTGGAGCGTCCCAACCGACGTAGCATGGAGTATGGCATAATGTTAATCGCCGCTCCGGTGTCCACCAACATCTTGTTGACAGGCTGCCCATTGATGTAACCTCGCAAGTACAGGGCCTTCAGATGCCTGTAACTTCTTTCTCGTGGCTTCTCAAAGATGACCGGTCGTGGGCCACAGTCCAATTGTGCCACAGGTGCTTCGTATAATCCTTGAGCGCTAAACTCTGTTGGAAGGATGAAGACCATGTTTGTGCCAGCCGATGTCTCATCATCGGCTTTCCTTTGTCTGGGGCGCCACTCTTTTCTTTGTGGCCGACCTTCTTCGTCCAGGGTTCGCTGAATTTTGGCGGCCAGATCAGGCCGTGCCTTCCTCAACGTGTGCAGGTATAACCTTTCGGCTTCTTCCAACCCACGTAGACGCTGAACCCTTCTCTTCTGGGAACGGCTGAGCCCATCAGGGCACCACCTGGGCCGATGATACTTGTCTTCTTCATCATCGTCCTCTAGTTCCTCGAGATCTTCCACCCGAGCGGACTCAGCATGCCTGTTCCGAGGCGGGAGAGGCCCTAGACGCTTGAACACAGACACGTTAGCTACATCCTTCTTCTTCTGTTTGCATTCTGGGCAGTTGCCGATTGTTGGCAATCGGCTCATTCCTGAATCCCAGCAGTGTCTGAAGAAGGGGCAGTCCTAGTGCCTATCCACGTCGTCTTGCTCCCTCGACTTTTCCTTGGCGTGGCGCTCATACCGCTCCTCGTCGTGATCATGCCGACGACGTCTCCTGTCGTCCCTAGCCAGACGATCTTTTTCATCGTCGTCGTTGTATCGTCGGCGTTGGTCATACTGACCCACGTACTTGTTGAGGAGGTGATCAGAGAGAGGTCGCTGATATCTTATGTTCTTCACTTCTCCCTCTGTGACGTAGCGCTTGCCGTCTTGGCGGAGCCGATCGCGTGGAGCGGCTTCCTCTGTGTCTTTGCTATGAGAGCAGCTGCCCTCATCTCCGTCCTTACCAGAGTGGTGCCCAAGTCCTACCATGTTGATATTGCACGAGAAATCTGGCTGGCATCCTCCATGGTAAGTATACTCCACCATATTAACGGCGGGGAAGGGGTGTGTGTCGACCTTCATGGCGTACTGGTTGAAAATTAGCCGTCCTTTTTCTATCGCCATTTGGATCTGTTGACGCCACACCCTGCAGTCGTTAGTGGTGTGGGTGAACGTGTTATGCCACTTGCAGTATGGCTTTCCGTTCAGCTCTTGCACCGTAGGAATCTTGTGGCCTTCAGGTACCTTTATATGCTTCTCCGTGAGTAAGAGATCGAAAATCTGCTCAGTTTTGGTCACGTCGAAGTCGAACCCTTTTGGAGGGCCTTGTGGCTTCACCCATTTGCGGGACACGGGGCCTGCCGCTCGAGTCCATTCAGCCACTGCTACCTCTCGATCTCCCGCAGCACCTTCATCCTCGTCTGCCTCAACCAGGGCCACCGCACGCTTGAATTTCTCCTGGTAAACATCCGGGTGGCGCTGTTCATATGCCGGCGGCTTCGCACCATGTGCGCCAATGAAGGGTAGTCTCGCTTGGGAGGCCACGTCCTTGATCGATGATGAGAGACCCACCACCGCCAACTCGATCGCTTCTTTTTCACTTACGTGAACCGAATAGCATCGGTTCCTAATGGTCCTGAAGCGCTGGATGTATTCTGACACTGTTTCCCCGTGCTTCTGTCGTACTTGTGCTAGATCGGCAATGCCAGCCTCGGAAGCCTCTGAGTGATACTGTTCATGGAATTGCTCCTCCAACTGCTTCCAAGTCCGGATTGAGTTCGGTGGCAGCGATGTGTACCACCCGAAAGCCGATCTCGTGAGGGATCGTGCGAAGAACCTCACACGCAGCTCGTCCGATGCTCGAGATCGTGCCCAGCTGTGCCAAATATCGGCTCACATGCTCGATGGAGCTGGAACCATCTGATCCACTAAACTTTGTGAAGTCCGGGAGCCGATATTTGGGTGGTAGCGGGATCAATTCGTACTCGTTAGGGTACGGCTTGGTGTAGCCGAACGTCTTCCTTTTCGGCATCATGCCGAACCGATCTTTCGAATTGTACAAATCTGATCCGCGGTGATGGCTGAAGGTGTCGAACCCCGAAGATTCGCCTTGGTGGCATACTTAGCCAGCCATGCTTGCTTTTCCGGTTCACGAGCCAAGCTGCAGGAGCTGGGCTACGGAGGTTTGTCGGAGTGGCGTACTTAGCTAACCACGTTTGCTTCTCAAGATCTGCTCCCGACGTTCCTCCTGGCTGTTCCGAAGGCCCCGCTATTGCAACCTGGTTCGAGAGTGCCCGAGTGCTGCGATCCTGGTACGTATGCGCACGCGTATCCGTGCGGGATCTCCTTGGGTGCCTCGGGTAGGAATTGGTAGTCACTAGGATCACCACCAATCTTGTAGACGACGTATGCCGATGAGTTCGGCACTTCGGTGCTGCCCATGCGAACGGCAGCGGAGGATGGGACCGGAGTGGCATCTCTCCTTTGTAAGTCCCCGAGCTGGTCCCGACGGAGAATACCGGTGGCTCATGATTTCCTCGGATCACGCGCAGAGCGACACGCTCCAAAGTGTTCACCAGGCTCTCAGAGTGGCGGTGCAGCGAATGAGCCACCATGAAGCTGATCTCCTGACGCAGCGACCTGGTGCGCCCTTCTGACGGGGCGGACATGTCCACTCCATCGAGTGCGCCTTCAGGTGAGAACCCCTTCCACCTGACGCCATGGGAGCGGGTTACGTGGAAAGAGCCGATGAGTTCGGCTTCGAGGACTGCCTTGATCTCGTCATGCTTCTTCTTGAGCTCGTCGGCCGGATCCTCGTACTTGACCGGAGTGCTTTCCGCCATCTCGGATGTAGATGGCGATGCGGTGGATGTCGAAGATTGTCCCACCGGGCGTGCCGGAATGTGTTGCGGTCAGAAACCCACCGGCGGGCAGCGACCGGCAACACCGTAGAGCCGGGAACAACTAGGGCTGCGGCTGGCCCCGGTCCCTCGGAGCGACGGCCCGCAAAGCCTTACGGTCACACGTCCGATGCTGTCGCAAGGGCGTGCCACCTGACCTATACCTGGTCGGGAAGGTGTTGGATGATGCCTCGCTTAGTTTCCTGCATGGCATACACGTAAACGTTAAATACGAGCCTCGATCGGCTCTCGGGTTATCTCGTGAATCGGCTCAAAGAGCCGATCCACCCATGATTCGTACGAGGTGCACGAATATATGGTGGTCCTGCTTGATCAAGGTAAAGCTAATGCGATCTACGACGATTTAGGGTTTTCACCGCATAATCGGATCATCCTACTCACGATTGGGCCTCGCGCTCGCGTACGGTGATCGTAAGCCGATCCTAGACAGGGCCTAAAAACCAACACGAGGTTGATCCCGGAACATCCTGTCTAGGGCTAGCAAACTACACCCTACACGCCGCTGGATCCTCCAACCCTTTGTAAGGCCTAACTATTGCGGATGTTAAACTAATCCTTGAAGAACAAGGAGCAACCGTAACGGATCGGATCTACTAAACTATGATCAAGCGGGGTGCCGCCCCTACACCTAAGATAGGTGTAAGGGCGGCTAGATGTATAAGGGTTGCACTACGACAGCATATGATACGAAGAACAATGCTAACCCTAACACATCCAAGATAACTACGTTGCTCGCCATCAAAAAGGCTTCAGCACGAGCAACGCATGAACAACGTAGGTAGGCTTGTCGTTGCCTAGATCGCAAGATGCGATCTAGGCAGCATGGTGCTTACCGGAGAAACCCTCGAAACGAAGGAGTTGGCGATGCGCCGAGATTTGTTTGTGTTGAACGTTGGTTGTTGTTTATTCCATAAACCCTAGATACATATTTATAGTCCAAGGGACTTTCTAATTCGAGCGTGCACCTAACCGTGCACGGGTAAAACTCTAACTCCTAACCGACACGTAATCTAATATGTTACAGATACAAGGGCAAACTAGCCCAAACTTTGCATGTAAGGCCGATTCACGTATTTCTTCTATATATATCTTCAAGTCCATCTTGATCGCGGCCCACCTCCGACTCGGTCAAATTCCGGTGATAACAATGACATATATATATATATATATATATATATATATATATATATATATATATATATATATATATATATATATGACCCGGATTGGTATCATCTCATGTGGATCAATCTTACGGTGGGTGATGTGGGAGCCTGGACACCATGGTGCCCCTATTAATTTACCTATATATATGTCTAAGGGGCATGTCGCATATATACCACTGGTCCATGGTTGAAGTCGAAGGTCCATGGACTCGAAGCTTTGGAGGCCTAGGAAGATGAAGATGTTCGGGTTAAGAAAGTAGCGTTTATATAGGAAACTTGTAACAATATAAAGAAAGGCCTAGTGCAGCCCGATAACTCTGTACTTGTACGACACAGAAAAACCTTGGCTTCACCTCCTATATAGAGGTGAAGCCAAGGTCGAAATAATGATTGAATCATTGCAAACCCTAGCCACCGTGTTTTGTTTAGTTGGACGCCTTTATTCGTCTGACAACCTTCGAGTTCTACTTGCCTCTATTTTCCACGAAATCCTAAGTCTACAATTGTAGGCATTGACGAGCCGATATCTTGTCACCCATAGATAGTAGTAATTCTAACAATTACATCCATAACTTTATTTCTAAACACTATACTATAACATTTTTTAATCTCCCAAGCTATAACATCAAATAAATCTAAATTAACACCAACTAATATACAATGGGGATAGGTATGGCTTGCCTAATCTATAAAAACTTGTCAGTACTCATTTTTTGTAATGTGTAAGCTATGTTTTCCAGTTTCCCTCTTGCATATAAACACTCTTGTTTTCTCTTTTATGAACACCCATCATGTTCAAGGTTTAGAGAGCTCAAATAGAACTAAATTGTACGAGTATTTTCTTTCTACAACTAGTTGTACATGAAAACATCCATACAACTATGTACCTTTCCATATGAGGTTCACCTCATGAACCAATCGAGAAGTCACGTTTCATCCTCCTCAGACAATAAGCACGCATCGCACCTTGGTAGAGATTGTTCTATCACCGAAAGCATGTGATCAAATTTGCATGTTTAAGAAAATTAGAGAACTCGGATGACTAGAGTGATCACTCACACTAAGTGAGTGAGAGAGAGATCGTAGACGTGTTACCCCAGAGGGAGAGAAGATTAGCATGCAGGAGGCAAGCTCACCTATATTTGAGGGGTTTGTATGAGGCAAAATATATGGATGTTTTGACACGCTACTCAGTTATTTTGATTCACGACTTATTTGGATTCATGGCACAACTAGCACATTCCTTCTCCCATGATCATGGTTAAGCTATAGCACGGATAAAGCTAGGGGGTTGGTGCATTAGGCTCACCTCAATGTGATTTGTGCCATCTTCTAAATGTGAGCGGCACTAAACGGTGATTATATCAAAGATACGCCAAAACTTGTTGGTGTCAACTCACATCGTAGCAAATACACCGCAGCTCCGCCCCTGCACAATAGTGCAAGTACCAACGACTTTGCCTTAGGTTTTGGGCACTTATGCTTTCTTTATTGTTTATTTCCATGTGCATAGCTCGCTCTTTCTTTATCTAATTTGATGGCAAAACGACAGTATATTTCCCAAAAATATAGATACTTCTCTTTTTTTCAGAAAAGGATTAAATATGGGTAGTGAGAATGCCAGCGGACGGTAGTGAAGAGAAAAGGGTACAAGGACAAATCAAGCCACACCCATCTCAATGACCAAGCAATCCACATGCTATCTGAGTGTCCTAGCTTAACCAATGTAATACCAAGTATATATGAGAAGCATATATCATTAAAAACTACATATGTTATCTTCCCTCCAGTTTGAATAAATTGACGTGAGCTGTGAAGAGCTAGTAGCCTAGAAATTAAATGTATATATGCCGATTAAATGAGACCAGAGAAAGTATTATTTCTAATAGTATAATTTTTATTATATATATTAAATTAACGATCTAAAAATATGCGTAGAATCTACACACTGAAACTGATAAAGTATCATCACGCACGCAAAACCCGAGTACAAGGTTACACACAGGCGCTCCCACACACGTGACACGAGCAGTAGAAGTTTCAAGGACGACTAATCAACGTACGATTCCTACGACTCAGGTGATGCCATGCAAAACCTGCCGCCACTGTTCTCCTGCAAGTTTCCATGCACCTACGTGGCTACGTGCATGATTCCAAGGAACGTTGTTGTAGGCTACTACGATACGTTATCGCTTCCCAGGATAAGGTATCGACGTCGGTCAACAGGATAACGATGGCCGAGTCAGGTTGGGTAGCTGGGTGGCAACTTCGGCTGGCGTTTTTGTATTCTACCGTAACGGCTTACATTTGTTGGCAAGCTGCCAAAGCGTACATGCCTAGGGTGTACAAAGAGGATAAATGGAAGAGGATGATAAGAGATCGAATGGAGCGCCGGCGCGGGTGGCCGCTTTTAGAGCATCTCGAACAGACGCTGTAAATTTCGGTGCGCTATATCTCCTTTCCGATGCGCTGTAAACGTTTGCCGCGCGCTTTGCGGCACTTTGCCCCGCCGGACGCGCCAAAATGCAGCGCCTGTGCGGGCGGAAAATTGGGTCTCCTTCGGACGCTCTAAAATACAGCGCGCGCCAGCACGCGAACGGCTAGTTTTTTGTATATCGTTTGAAACGGATCAAATAAATCAAATAAAATTATGAAAATTTAACTGAAATTACGTAATATATTAAAAGTTCGACAAATACCGACATTTTATTTAAACTAAACTACTCCGGGTCCTCCCAATCGAAGTCCGACGATCCGCTAGTCGGAGTCGTGTCGGACACCGGAGTGGTCGTCCACTCAAAGGAGGAGGAGGAGGTCGACATGTTCGTCGACGGTCCGGCGCCTCTCTTCTTCTCCTCCGCCCTCTTCGCCCTCCGCGCCGCCTTCTCCGCCTTCCTTGCCGCCGACTCATCGCGGCGCCTGTCGCGGTCGGCCTTCTTCTTCGCCGCCGCCTTCGCCTTGGCCTCCTTCTTCTGCGCGTAAAATGCCTCCGTGGCGGCGACGTCCTCCGGGAACGCGCGCGCCCACTCGAGGCACATGCGCTCGTCCTGCTCCGCCACGCGCAGACGCTGCTCAAGCTCGCGGGCGCCGCGCCGCTGCTCGGTTGTGACGATCGGCGACGGCGGCGCGAGCATCTCCGCCTGCTCGCGCGTCCAAACGTCGTCGAAGTTCATGTGCCGGCGGGGACGGCCGAGGCGCCACGCGACGGCGTCGTAGGCTCGCGCCGCCTCATGCGCGGTGTCGAAGGTTCCAAGTCGGATCCGCTCCTCACCGGAGCGGATCTCCGCGTCGAAGCGGTCGCTCGGCCGCGCGCGGACGCCGTGGTAGCCGGAGGCGGAGCGGCGGCGCGGAGGCATGGCGCCAGAGGCGGAGGCGGACCGTGGCGCGGAGGCATAGCGCTAGGGGAGAGAGAGCGAGGCGGAGAGATACGCGGAAGTTTCAGGCAGTTGGCGCGTTCGCGCGTGTCGCGTTTATAGCGCGCGCGGCAGCGCACGCGGCAACTTTCCCGTGTGGGATGGCGCAAACGCGCGGGCGCGGCAATTTTTTTACCGCGCGCGCCCTTTTCCCGCGTCTGCTGGAGCTTCGCGCGGGCGCCCGCGCGCGCCAAACAGACGATTTTTTTGCCGCGCGCGCCTTTTACAGCGTCTGAGCCACGCCTCGGCCTAGCATCGGCTCTCAAAGACTCAAATCGGCTAACAAAAATACCAAATTCAATATTTTAATTTTATAAATATAAATGAAGTTTGGCTAAAATATAAACTTGACTAATCGTGGCAGGGTGTGGCGCACCAGAACCCCTCCATGTCGCTCCGGCTACGCCGCTAGTCCCCGCCTCACGCGCTAACCAGGCGATGTCGTTCATGGAATTCACCAGGGCTTGCAGCAGCCCTAGCTCTAGCTTGGGATCGGTGTCTTTGCGCAGCACCCCACCTGGCGCTCATACTCCTGCTCCCGCGCATACACCTGCTGCTTGATGGTGGACGGGGCCAGCTGCTTGAGGAGGGCGGCGATAGCTCCCACTTCACGCGATGGAAGTGGAGGTGTAAGGGCATCTCCAGTGGGCCGACTCATTCGGTTTTGGGCTGTCCATTTTGGTTCGCATGAACGGACGAACAGCCCGCACACATTTTAGTAGGGTGACGCAAACGGGTCGATCTGTCCGCCATGACCCATCCGCACCTTAAATTTGGGAAATCGACGCGTCTGCGCGGACAGCGAGCTTCCCCTCCCGTGTTCGCCCGCGTGCATTTTGAGCCCGTATGGAAGCGACCCAACAGTCTTCCACCTCTGGCAATCAATGGAAGTACTTTGGCCGCGCCGCCAGACCTGTGCTCCTACTCCAGTCGCGCCACCTGACGCCTGCGCTCCTATTCTGGCCGTGCAGCCTGCCGTCCATCAATGTCGGTGTTTCGTTCTACACGTTGGCATCCAATGTTCTGGCCCTTTATAAGCAGGCAAACGCCGGCCATTTTCTCCACAAGATCTCATCTTCCATTGACCACCACCACCACCACTAGCACAACGTCACCGCAGCCATGGCCGGCGGCATAGGCTCGATGGGAGGGCGCCTAGGACGGCCTCCGGGCCGCGGCCATGGGCGTGGGAGAGGCCACAGCCGAGGCCGATGAGGAAGAGGTAGCAGGAGAGGCTAGAGTCAGCCATCATCGTCGTCGCCGCCGCCATCGTTGCCCGAGCCGGTCGCCATCGACCTCTCCGGCTTCGAGTTTGGCGTGACCATCTACCAGGGCATGAGCTAGGACAGGTTGCGCCTGCCCCAGAGGTTCGCCTCGATCATCGACGGGCAAGAGCCCCACCATGTCCTCATGCGCGTGCCCAGCGGCGCGACTGGCCTGTGGCCCGTGGAGGTGATGTTCGACTGCGAGGGGCAGATGTTCCTCCATAACGGCTGGAGAGGCTTCGCTCGCTCGCACGCCATCGATGCCGGGCACTTCGTCGTCTTCAATTACGATCGCCACGGCAACTTCAGTGTCAAAGTCTTCGACGAGACCATGTGCTGCCGCCACTACCACTCCGATGAAGACGACTAGGCGATGCCAAGACCAAGAAGATGTAGTTTCTACTATGTTTTTATCATGTTTTTATGAAGTTTCTATTTGCTCAAGCAAATCTGGCAATATGTATGCAACAACGGAGAAATGAAATGCAAGATGATTTGGTCAGCTCTGAACTGAATGGGTCGCCCCACTGTACGTGGTGTGCGGGCCGCCAGACCGCGACACGCATCCAGTCCACGGGCCAACCTAAATGGACAAAAACGGACCATTTGGGTCGGACCGCTAGAGATGCCCTGATACTTGCTTCTTATATCATCATAATATCAACATATATGATCAGTCATTAAAACACCATTGTTTATGCATTTTAAATGATTTATGGGACTTTGCTACAAAATCCCCTCATTGGTATTTAATTCCTACAAATCATAAAATATGTTTTTCTTATTTTTTTATTTCAGGAACATTCTGGAATCCAAACAATTTGGGAGAAAATACCACATAAGTTTTTTATCACGAAAATGACTGTGGGAGAAAGAGGCACGCGAGAAGAGCCACACGGGCCAAAAGAGACCAGGTAGCGTGGCCACCTTACTGGGCCGCGCCACCCAAGCCCGTTTGCGCCTTGAGCGTCATCTCAGCTCTCCCTTTTTACTGACGACTCCGTTTCACCGGACAACATACGTCATATTTTTTCTCACGATTTACAGAGGCAGCGGCTGAGGCGAAAGTTCTCTCCTAGTCTAGGAGAGCTTAGATCATGCTGCTTCGAGGCCTCTTGAGAGGGGGAAACCGAAGCCATTGTCATCACCACTTCTCCTTGGCATAGGGGGAGGCCTCTCCATCCACATCAACATCATCCCCAACATTAGCACCATCTCCATCTCCAAGATCCACCTTGATCCCCTCATAGTTTGTGATTGATTAAACCTAGATATTGTTTAAGTGCTATTTGCATGATTGTGATTGACAACTTGTCTTTATTTGATGGTGCTATTATATTTTTAGATTGTGTTGTAATTCATATGCCACTTATGCACACCATGTTTCACGATTGTGAGTAAAATCCCATGTTCCTAAGGGAATTGGATGCATTGACAATGATTTCTATATAATATGCAATGAGTGTTTGATAAATTTTTCGTCTTATATGTGGGTCTATGATGGTGGTATGGGAACGTCGACTTCGTATACACTATATGGGCTCATAGAGCTGCACTTTAATGCAACGAAGAGGGTTCGAAGGGACAGAATCATAGAAACCGTATTCCAATACTTTGAGTTGTATTAGAGAGTTTAATATCGGAGACCCATGAACTAACTGCTATGGTGGGACATTCATGTCTTAATGATTCATGTGTTTGCTTATTAAAATAGCCATAGGACCCATCATAAGGGGTGTATTTTAACATTCACTTGGCTGCACCTAATTTAAGCTCCATCCAATAAAACTTGACAAGGTACTTACCATATTGTTAGAAATTTAATGCTAAGTAAATTCATACCACCCTTGGGAACCCTTGTGATATATAAGTATACAAATACTTGAGCTTGTCCTCTTGCTGCATAGAGGATTGGGATTTCTCTCATAGAGAGCACTCACTCATCACAATTTACTGTTAACAATTTACACTACTACAACCTACAAACCCAAAACAGAAAACCATTTCATCTTTTATTATTTTACTTGCCAAATTTGCTAACCAATACCTTCAACTCCTCATGGGTTCGAAAAGATTTTCTTATTGAAAGGTACTAAAATAGATCTCCTACACTTGGGAGACATCAAGATACTTTTCTGACGTTGTTGCCGGGGTGCGTCGTGCTATTGGTAGGTTTGTTTGGTAAGGAAACTTGAAAGCTGTTTTTAATATTTACTATTTTATTTTTTCATGGCTCTCTTAGGTCACGAAAATATGAAACTATCTTTATATAATTATGTTAACTCTGTCAAGAACAAGGTTGATAAACCCCTGAACTCGAAGTGGAATATCAAAATCCTATTGGTATTGTCAAAAGGGTTATCAAAGAGTCTTTTACGGGAGATAAAAGTAAAACTTCTCAGAAGCATTTGCAAATGATTGAAGATATATGCTCTCTATTTAATCTTTATGGTATTCCTCATGATAAAGTAAAAAGGGAGTTATTATATGTATCTCTTTTTGGTGATGCTCGCAAATGGTTTAGATCATTGGATGATGAATACCCTCTTGATTTGGAATTTCTGAAGAAGGCTTTCCATCTCAAATATAAATAGCCCTAAGAAGGCTTATGATGATCATTGCCATATTTATAACTTTTGGTCTCATATTGAAGAAAGTATCACTCAAGTTTGGGGGTGATTAAAGGGGCTCCTTCGTAAGAATCCTACTCCTTGAAACAGGCTTTTGCTCCACTTTATAAATAAAGGCACATCGGCCGAACATATACAAGGTGATGGGGAGACCCTTACAAAGCAGATCAAAGAAAACAAGAAAAACGTGAAAGACCAAAACTTGCCGCCAAAGGCAACGATCCTAGGCCGAGGAGAACCGGGGATCCACGACGACGCCCACAAGAGGGTAGCGACGCACCATTCCGCCGCCGTCGAGGCCGATGGTCAAGAGTTCTCACCCGAAGCCCTAGCTGTAGCGGCGCCCCCACGAGGGTAAAGATACCGGGGGAACTGTGACGAAGCACCAAGTTTTCGACCCGGAAAAACCTTCATGCTATGCCCCGTCTCCTGCTCATGCCTACGCTCCCAATTTAGGCCTCTGATACACAATCTGGGAGTTTCGAAGCCGAAACATCGCCAACACCAAAGTCCCCCAATGTCCACTCCCCGCCATCCACACAGCTGAAGAAAGAACCACCACCGCCGCCATGCCGCTTACTAAAGAGACGCCCGTGCAGTCCACCTTATGGGGCCGCAGCTCTGACATCCACGAGCTCGAGCCCAAAGCTCTGACCAACGCCACATCGCACAACCGACGGGAAGGACGGGTTAGGGCAAGCCCGGACTTGCAGGTGTCGAGACACACGGCAACCTAGGGGACGGGGTCTGCCCTCCACCCCCTATGGTGAGTGCCGTTCGAACGCGCTAGTGTCGATTTGACCTAGATTAGGCCTCGATCAGGCCCGGCCAGGACCGATCAAGTCTAGATCTGGCTCCATCAACTCCACCACTGCGCTGCTACAGCCAGTCCATCGTCGCGGCCGTCCACCTGCATCACGAGCTGCTCCCATCGCGGAGTTGCACCGCCATGGCCACCGACGGAGTTCGGTCCGAGCTTGTTAGGAGCCCGCGCCGCCTGGTGCAACCCTGCAGCCAAGAGGGAAGGCACCGCCGCCACACCCGCCAGGATGAACCCCGCCGCCCGAGCTCCAACACTACCACCATGCACCACCGCCAGGTCGAGTCCCCTCGATCTCCTCTCCTCATGCGCGGGAAAGGGCGAGTCTGCCGCCGCTGGCGACGCACGTGCTTTACCCGTCGGCCCACGCCAGTGGCGGTAGAGGGGAGGGGTCCGACCACCGGTATTGGGGAGGGTGCTCATGTCGCCCTCGGGAGGGGCCAAAGGAGCACGAGGGAAGGAGGGTTTTTTGCATGACGCGACTAGGTCCTAGGGGGTGTATTCCTTCTTCCCACCCTTCCCTTCGTAAGAATCTTTGTCATGGCCTTTCTAATAATATCATATTTATTAATTTCTATGTGATATTACCGCAACATCAAAAGAACTTTCTGGATAATTCTCCCGGAGGAAGTTTTACTCATAAGAGTGGATACTCATATATAAGAGTGAAGATGAAGCACGGGACTTATTAAATACTAGTATAACTGAGATCTTGACAAAGGTAACGACCCCCTATTATAATATGAATATTCATGCGTAGAGAATTTCTCTACTTCCATTAAAGAATTAAGTAATAGGTTTGATCTTGATCCTTATGTTTTACTAGAAGTTACTAACTCTTTTGCTAACCATCTTGTTGTCTCTAAGAAAGGATCTGATGTCTATATTGAGCCTATTAAACACTCGTGATCGGCAAGGTGCCAGCCGTCGGCTCCTCGTCCCGTGAAGCACGAGCCATCGCTGTCTCATCGCCTTGCTCCAGAATCCGCGGCCGCTACCGCCAGGTAGAGGTGGCGGCGATGCGCAACATCGGCGATCCCGAGGGCGTGTCGGGACTTCTTCAAGCCCTGGCCAACTTGATGAATGACGCCGCTCGTCGGAGGCGCCGCTCTCCATCGGCATCACGTGGTCGGCCAGCGAGTCCGACAAGCTCATCGACCTCACGGCCGGCGAAGGGACTAACGCAACCGGCAAGAGCAGGAGCCGCGGCGACGTCGCAAGCGTGAGTGGCAGCGCTGCCGTCAAGGAGGAGGGGGAGGAGAAGGAGGAGTAGGGGGATCCCGTCAACATGGAGTGGTTATGGCGCGTCAGCCCACGCATCGATTAGTTTCAAGTTTAAATTTTACCGTATTTCATCCAAACTTGAAAAATCTAACGAATTTTGAATAAAATTGACTTGTTTCGGTTAATTTTCGTGATGTTTAAAATTATAAATTAGTGTCGACGCCGTTTAGAGCACATGGCTAGGATGCTATTAGAAAACCAGATGTCAGGGGTGTAAACCAGTGGAAGTTTTCTTCCCAAGAATACACGCGAGCTCGAGTGAACAAACATAGGGGTTCTGAAAGTGCATCGATTCCTCGCTCAGGGCATCTCCAGCGGGGCGACGCAAACGGACGCTCAGCGACCGTTTTCGTCCGCCGTGACCGGAAATGCGTCTGGGACCTGTTCCAGCGGGGCGACGCAAAGTGACCGGGCCGTCCGCGGAGACGCAAACCTGGCCCAAATATGCGCCAGGTTTGCGTCTCCGCGGACGTCCGGAAACGTCCGCTCGTGTCTGGCGGACGTTTCGGCTGGCCCGCCTGGCAGCGACCCTGCGTCGATGCGTCTTCTCAAACGCGCCAGCGACTGCAAAGCTGCGTCGCTTCGGCACTCTGCGCCACGTTAATGGCGACGATGCCTCGGCTGCCGAGCGGACGCCCACCTCCACCAACCAGGTTAATGGCGACGCCACGCGTCCCGCGGCCACCGCATGCCGCCGACCTATATAAAGGGGGCGCGCGTTCTTCTTCCTCATCCACTCCTCCAAAGAAACCGTAGCCGCCACAAAGCTCGACCGTAGCGCCGCCTAGATGTTCCTGCGACGCAGCCAAGCCCGCGAGGAAGTCCACGGCCGGTCCTGGTGGCCGGCGAGGCGGTCGAGGCCGCGGCCCTGGGCGCCCCCGTGGCCGGGGCAGGGGCCGCCGTGGTGGAGCAGCTACGGCCCCACGCTCACCTCGCCTGCGCCCTCCTCGTTCTCGCAGGAGGAGCGCTGAAGGAGATATGCCCTAGAGGCAATAATAAAAGTAGTTATTATTTATATCTCTATGTTTATGATAAATGTTTATATATCATGCTAGAATTGTATTAACCGAAACATTAGTACATGTGTGATATGTAGACAAACAAGAAGTCCCTAGTATGCCTCTTAAACTAGCTTGTTGATTAATGGATGATTAGTTTCATAATCATGAACATTGGATGTTATTAATAACAAGGTTATATCATTATATGAATGATGTAATGGACACACCCAATTAAGCGTAGCATAAGATCTCGTCATTAAGTTATTTGCTATAAGCTTTCGATACATAGTTACCTAGTCCTTATGACCATGAGATCATATAAATCACTTATACCGGAAAGGTACTTTGATTACACCAAACACCCACTGCGTAAATGGGTGGCTATAAAGGTGGGATTAAGTATCCGGAAAGTATGAGTTGAGGCATATGGATCAACGATGGGATTTGTCCATCCCGATGACGGATAGATATACTCCGGGCCCTCTCGGTGGAATGTCGTCTAATGTCTTGCAAGCATATGAATGAGTTCATAAGAGACCACATACCACGATACGAGTAAAGAGTACTTGTCAGGAGACGAGGTTGAACAAGGTATAGAGTGATACCGAAGATCAAACCTCGGACAAGTAAAAATATCGCGAGACAAAGGGAATTGGTAATGTATGTGAATGGTTCATTCGATCACTAAAGTCATCGTTGAATATGTGGGAGCCATTATGGATCTCCGGATCCCGCTATTGGTTATTGGTCGGAGTGAGTACTCAACCATGTCCGCATAGTTCTCGAACCGTAGGGTGACACACTTAAAGTTGGATGTTGAAATGGTAGTACTTGAATTATGGAATGGAGTTCGAATATTTGTTCGAAGTCCCGGATGTGATCCCGGACATCACGAGGAGTTCCGGAATGGTCCGGAGAATAAGATTCATATATAGGATGTCATTTTATGTGAATAAAATGTCGCGGAAGGTTCTATGGAAGGTTCTAGAAGGTTCTAGAAAAGTCCGGAAGAAACCACCAAGGAAGGTGGAGTCCACAAGGGACTCCACCTCCATGGCCGGCCAACCCTAGTGGGGGAGGAGTCCCAAGTGGACTCCCCTAGGGGCCGGCCACCCCCACATGGGAGGTGGGAATCCCACCTTTGGGTGGGAGTCCTAGTTGGGCTAGGATTGCCCCCTCCTATGGAAGGATTTGGTTCGGGTCTTATTCGAAGACTTGGACACCACCTCTTGGGGTTCCACCTATATAATGAGGGACCAAGGGGAGGGGGCCGACCACCCAAGAACCACCAAGGTGGCCGCACCCCTTAGTGGCCGGCGCCCCCCTCTCCCCAAACCCTAGCCGCCCGCTCCTCCACATCCCGCATAGCTTAGCGAAGCTCCGCCGGACTTCTACACCGCCACCGAGCACCACGCCGTCGTGCTCGTCGGATTCAAGAGGAGCTACTACTTCCGCTGCCCGCTGGAACGGGGAGGTGGACGTCGTCTTCATCAACAACCGAACGTGTGACCGAGTACGGAGGTGCTGCCCGTTCGTGGCGCCGGAACCGATCGTGATCAAGATCTTCTACGCGCTTTTGCAAGCGGCAAGTGAACGTCTACCGCAGCAACAAGAGCCTCATCTTGTAGGCTTTGGAATCTCTTCAAGGGTGAGACTCGATACCCCTCGTTGCTACCGTCTTCTAGATTGCATCTTGGCTTGGATTGCGTGTTCGCGGTAGGAAAATTTTGTTTTCTATGCAACGTTATCCTACGGTGGTATCGAGCCGTGTCTATGCATAGATGGTTGCACGAGTAGAACACAATGGTTTGTGGGCGTTGATGCTCTTGTTATCTTTAGTTGAGTACTTTGCATCTTTATGGCATAGTGGGATGAAGCGGCTCGGACTAACTTTACATGACCGCGTTCATGAGACTTGTTCCTCGTTCGACATGCAACTTGTATTGCATAAGAGGCTTTGCGGGTGTCTGTCTCTCCTACTATAGTAAAGATTCAATTTACTCTTCTATTGACAACATTAGTATCAACGTTGTGGTTCATGTTCGTAGGTAGATTAGATCTATATCGAAAACCCTAAACCACGTAAAATATGCAAACCAAATTAGAGAGCGTCTAACTTGTTTTTGCAGGGTTTGGTGATGTGATATGGCCATAATGTGATGATGAATATGTATGAGATGATCATTATTGTATTGTGGCAACCGGCGGGAGCCTTATGGTTGTCTTTAAATTTCATGTTGAGTAGTATTTCAAAGTAGTTGTAATAGTTGCTACATGGAGGACAATCATGAAGACGGCGCCATTGACCTTGGTGCTTCGCCGACGATGATGGAGATCATGCCCGAAGATGATGGAGATCATGTCCGTGCTTTGGAGATGAAGATCAAAGGCGCAAAGACAAAAGGGCCATATCATATCACATATGAACTGCATGTGATGTTAATCCTTTTATGCATCTTATTTTGCTTAGATCGCGACGGTAGCATTATAAGATGATCCCTCACTAAAATCTCAAGATAATAAAGTGTTCATCCTTAGTAGCACCGTTATCAAGTCTTATCGTTTCGAAGCATCTCGTGATGATCGGGTGTGATAGATTCGATAAGTACTTACAACGGGTGCAAGACAGTTTTTGCACATGCGGATACTAAGGTGGCCTTGACGAGCCTAGCATGTACGGACATGGTCTCGGAACACGTGATACCGAAAGGTAGAGCATGAATCATATGATTGATATGATGAACACTTTGAGTGTTCGCCATTGAAATTACACCTTTTCTCGTGATGATCGATTTGAGGTGCGATGGATTTGGTTCGTGTGATCACTAAGACAATGCGAGGGATATTGTTTTGAGTGGGAGTTCACCTAGATTTTTAATTATGTTGAATTAAAATTTGAACTCAATTTGTCATAAACTTAGTCTAAACTATTGCAAATATATGTTGTAGAGATGGCGTCCTCAATCAATTTTAACCAGTTCCTAGAGAAAGAAAAGCTTAAGAGCAACGGTAGCAACTTCACCGACTGGTTCCGTCATGTGAGGATCTTCCTCTCTGGCGGAAATCTGCAATATGTGCTTGATGCACCGCTAGGTGACCCTCCTGCGAAACTGAAACCGATGAAGTAAAAGCTGTTTACGAAACTCGGAAAACTCGGTACTCTCAAGTTCGAGTGTGCCATCCTGTGCGATCCGGAATCCGATCTTCAAAAACGTTTTGAGCACCACGATCCTCATGAGTTGATGAATGAGCTGAAAGCTATTTTTGAGACTCATGCGGCCGTGGAATGCTATGAAGCATCGAAACATTTCTTCAGCTGTATGATGGAAGAAGGCAGCTCCATTAGTGAGCACATGCTCGCCATGACCGGGCATGCGAAGAAACTCGGTGACTTGGGAATAGTGATTCCTAACGACTGGGGATTAATCGTGTCCTTCAATCACTGCCACCAAGTTATAAGAACTTTGTGATGAACTACAATATGCAGAACATGAACAAGGAGTTACCTGAACTCTTTGGCATGCTAAAAGCTGCTGAAATTGAGATCAAGAAAGAGCACCAAGTGTTGATGGTCAACAAGACCACCAGTTTCAAGAAACAGGGCAAGTCTAAGGGAAAATTCAAGAAGGGTGGCAAGAAAGCTGCCACGCCTCCTATGAAACCTAAGAACGGCCCTAAGCATGATGCTGAGTGCTATTACTGCAAGGAGAAGGGACAATGGAAGCGTAATTGCTCCAAGTATTTGGCAGATCCGAAGAGCGGCCTTGTCAAGAAGAAGAAAGAAGGTATATCCGATATACATGTTATAGATGTTTATCTCACTAGTTCTCGTTCTAGTACCTGGGTATTTGATACTTGGTTCGGTTGCTCATATTTGTAACTCGAAACAGGAACTAAAGAATAAACGACAAGCTGCTGAAAGATGAAGTGACGATGCGCGTTGGAAACGGATCCAAGGTCAATGTGATCGCGGTCGGCACACTTCCTCTACATCTATCTTCGGGATTAGTTTTAAGCCTAAATAATTGTTATTATGTACTGCGTTGAGCATGAACATTATATCCGGATCTTGTTTAATGCAAGACGGTTATTCATTCAAGTCTGAGAATAATGGTTGTTCTATTTTTATGAATAATATCTTTTATGGTCGAGCACCACAAAAGAATGGCTTATTTCTGTTAGATCTCGATAGTAGTGATACGCATATACATAACATTGATGCTAAGCGAATTAAACTTAATGATAATTCTACTTATATGTGGCATTGTCGTCTTGGTCATATTGGAGTGAAACGCATGAAGAAACTCCATACTCGATGGATTACTTGAATCACTTGACTTTGAGTCACTTGATAGATGCGAAGCATGTCTAATGGGAAAAATGACTAAGACTCCATTTTCACGGTATGATGGAGCGAGCTACCGACTTATTGGAAATCATACATACCGATGTGTGCGGACCAATGAGTGTGGCATCGCGCGGTGGTTATCGTTATGTTCTAACCTTCACGGATGATCCGAGTAGATATGGGTATATCTATTTCATGAAACATAAATCCGAAACTTTTGAGAAGTTTAAGGAATTCCAAAGTGAAGTAGAAAATCAACGTAACAAGAAGATTAAATTTCTACGATCTGATCGCGGAGGTGAATATCTGAGTTATGAGTTTGGCATGCATTTAAAGAAATGCGGAATACTTTCACAATTGACACCGCCGGGAACACCACAACGAAACGGTGTGTCCGAACGTCGTAATCGAACTCTCTTAGATATGGTTCGTTCTATGATGTCTCTTACTGATTTGCCGTTATCATTTTGGAGTTATGCATTAGAGACAGCCGCATTCACTTTAAATAGAGCACCATCAAAATCCGTAGAAACGACACCGTATGAATTATGGTTTAATAAGAAGCCTAAGCTGTCGTTCCTTAAAGTTTGGGGTTGCGAAGCCTATGTAAAAAAGTTACAACCGGACAAGCTAGAACCCAAAGCGGAGAAATGCGTCTTCATAGGATACCCTAAGGAAACTATAGGGTACACTTTCTATCACGGATCCGAATGCAAAATCTTTGTTGCTAAGAACGGAACCTTTCTTGAGAAAGAATTTCTCACTAAAGAAGTGATCTGGAAGAAAAGTAGAACTCGATGAGATTAATGAATCTATACTCGTTGATCAAAGTAGCGCGAGCATCGGAAGATGTACCTGTACCGCCTACACCGGCAACGAGAGGAAGCTAATGATAATGATCATGAAACTTCGAACGAGGAAACTACTTGAACCTCGCAGATCGACAAGGGAACGTGCCACTCCTGATTGGTATGATCCTTGTCTAAATGTCATGATTGTGGATAACAATGATGAGGACCCTGCGACGTATGAAGAAGCGATGATGAGCCCAGATTCCAACAAATGGCAAGAGGCCATGAAATCCGAAATGGGATCCATGTATGATAAGAAAGTATGGACTTTGGTAGACTTACCTGATAGCCGAAAGGCTGTCGAGAATAAATGGATCTTCAAAAGAAAAACAGATGCTGATGGTAATATTACTGTCTATAAAGCTCGACTTGTCGCAAAGGGTTTCCGACAAATTCAAGGAATTGACTACGATGAGACTTTCTCACCCGTAGCGAAGCTAAAATCTGTGAGGATTTTGTTAGCAATAGCTGCATTTTTCGATTATGAGATTTGGCAGATGGATGTCAAAACGGCGTTCCTTAATGGAGACATTGAGGAAGAGTTGTATATGGTACAACCCAAAGGTTTTGTCGATTCTAAAAATGCTGACAAAGTATGCAAACTTCAGCGTTCAATCTATGGACTGAAGCAAGCATCGAGAAGTTGGAACCGACGCTTTGATAAGGTGATCAAAGACTTCGGGTTTATACAGTGTCATGGAGAGGCCTGTATTTACAAGAAAGTGAGTGGGAGCTACAGTAGCATTCCCGATATTATATGTAGATGACATATTATTGATCGGGAATGATATAGAACTATTAAGCGATGTAAAAGGTTATTTGAATAACAGTTTTTCAATGAAAGACCTTGGTGAAGCATCATATATATTAGGCATCAAGATTTATAGAGATAGATCAAGACGCCTAATAGGGCTATCACGAGTACATACTCGGACAAGATTCTAAAGAAGTTTAGAATGGACGAAAGTAAGAAAGGGTTTTTACCTATGTTACCGAGGCAAGGTCTTGAGTAAGACTCAAGGACCGGCTACGGCAGAAGAAAGAGAAAGGATGAATCAAATCCCCTATGCTTCGGCGATAGGCTCTATTATGTATGCCATGCTATGTACAAGACCGGATATAGCGCATGCTTCGTTAGTTTGACTAGCGAGATATCAAAGTGATCCAGGAATGGAACATCTGGACAGTGATCAAGAATATCCTGAAGTACTTGAAAAGAACTAAGGATATGTTTCTTTGTTATGGAGGTGACCAAGAGCTCGGTGTAACAAGTTACACCGATGCAAGTTGGAACACTGATCCTGATGACTCTAAGTCACAATGCGGGTACGTGTTTATATTGAATGGTGCTTGCGATGAGCTCGGGCAAGCTCGAAGCGAGTGCACGGTGGCGAAGTCTTCAACGGAATCGAGTACATAGCGGCTTCGGAGGCTTCATCGGAAGCGGTATGGATGAAGAGGTTCATTGTAGAGCTCGGTGTGGTTCCTAGTGCATTGGACCCATTAATCATTTACTTGTGATAACATGGGTGCCATCGCCAATGCACAAGAGCCAAGGTCACACAAGAGGCTGAAGCATATCAAGCTGCGTTACCACTCGATTCGCGAGTACATCGAAGATGGAGAAGTAAAGATTTGCAAAGTACACACCGATCCGAATGTAGCAGATCCGTTGACTAAAGCTCTCCCTAGGGCAAAGCATGACCAACACCGGAATGCCATGGGTGTTAGGTATATTACAATGTAATCTAGATTATTGACTCTAGTGCAAGTGGGAGGTCGAAGGAGATATGCCCTAGAGGCAATAATAAAAGTAGTTATTATTTATATCTCTATGTTTATGATAAATGTTTATATATCATGCTAGAATTGTATTAACCGAAACATTAGTACATGTGTGATATGTAGACAAACAAGAAGTCCCTAGTATGCCTCTTAAACTAGCTTGTTGATTAATGGATGATTAGTTTCATAATCATGAACATTGGATGTTATTAATAACAAGGTTATATCATTATATGAATGATGTAATGGACACACCCAATTAAGCGTAGCATAAGATCTCGTCATTAAGTTATTTGCTATAAGCTTTCGATACATAGTTACCTAGTCCTTATGACCATGAGATCATATAAATCACTTATACCGGAAAGGTACTTTGATTACACCAAACACCACTCGCGTAAATGGGTGGCTATAAAGGTGGGATTAAGTATCCGGAAAGTATGAGTTGAGGCATATGGATCAACGAGTGGGATTTGTCCATCCCGATGACGGATAGATATACTCCGGGCCCTCTCGGTGGAATGTCGTCTAATGTCTTGCAAGCATATGAATGAGTTCATAAGAGACCACATACCACGATACGAGTAAAGAGTACTTGTCAAGAGACGAGGTTGAACAAGGTATAGAGTGATACCGAAGATCAAACCTCGGACAAGTAAAAATATCGCGAGACAAAGGGAATTGGTAATGTATGTGAATGGTTCATTCGATCACTAAAGTCATCGTTGAATATGTGGGAGCCATTATGGATCTCCGGATCCCGCTATTGGTTATTGGTCGGAGTGAGTACTCAACCATGTCCGCATAGTTCTCGAACCGTAGGGTGACACACTTAAAGTTGGATGTTGAAATGGTAGTACTTGAATTATGGAATGGAGTTCGAATATTTGTTCGAAGTCCCGGATGTGATCCCGGACATCACGAGGAGTTCCGGAATGGTCCGGAGAATAAGATTCATATATAGGATGTCATTTTATGTGAATAAAATGTCGCGGAAGGTTCTATGGAAGGTTCTAGAAGGTTCTAGAAAAGTCCGGAAGAAACCACCAAGGAAGGTGGAGTCCACAAGGGACTCCACCTCCATGGCCGGCCAACCCTAGTGGGGGAGGAGTCCCAAGTGGACTCCCCTTAGGGGGCCGGCCACCCCCACATGGGAGGTGGGAATCCCACCTTTGGGTGGGAGTCCTAGTTGGGCTAGGATTGCCCCCTCCTATGGAAGGATTTGGTTCGGGTCTTATTCGAAGACTTGGACACCACCTCTTGGGGTTCCACCTATATAATGAGGGACCAAGGGGAGGGGGCCGACCACCCAAGAACCACCAAGGTGGCCGCACCCCTTAGTGGCCGGCGCCCCCCTCTCCCCAAACCCTAGCCGCCCGCTCCTCCACATCCCGCATAGCTTAGCGAAGCTCCGCCGGACTTCTACACCGCCACCGACACCACGCCGTCGTGTCGTCCGGATTCAAGAGGAGCTACTACTTCCGCTGCCCGCTGGAACGGGGAGGTGGACGTCGTCTTCATCAACAACCGAACGTGTGACCGAGTACGGAGGTGTCGCCCGTTCGTGGCGCCGGAACCGATCGTGATCAAGATCTTCTACGCGCTTTTGCAAGCGGCAAGTGAACGTCTACCGCAGCAACAAGAGCCTCATCTTGTAGGCTTTGGAATCTCTTCAAGGGTGAGACTCGATACCCCTCGTTGCTACCGTCTTCTAGATTGCATCTTGGCTTGGATTGCGTGTTCGCGGTAGGAAAATTTTTGTTTTGTATGCAACGTTATCCTACAAGCGCTGCTTCGAGTTCCTCCTCCGCATCGACGACGACCCACTCGCCATCAAGCGGCTACCGGACAAGTTTGCCGAGTTCATCGACGGCGTCGAGCCGGCGCACTTGCAGCAACGGGAGGCCAGCTGCAACTTCTGCCGCTGGACCGTGGAGGTCCTGTTCGACGGGCAGGGCAAGATGTACCTGCACACGGGGTGGGATAAGTTCGCCCGTGACCTCGACCTCGAGCCCGGCTGCCAGCTCACCTTCCTCTACGAGGGGGACGGCGAGATGATCGTCAAGGTGTTCGACGACACAGCCTGCCGCAAGCACTACCACACCGACGACTCCGGCTCCGACACCGATAGTTAGAACGTTGAGTGTTCTTTCTTTGCAACGAATCTGGCTACGGGCCAGACGAAGCCAGTAGTCGAGGTTTCTGGATGTTCGCTTCATCGGTAGAACCAACAATGGCACCATCTTCTCCCGCTGGATTTTCCAGTTTGGGTGACTGAGTGCTATTGAAATTTCTTTCTTGGCAGCAAACATACGGAAATCAACACAACTGGCTTCTTTTTTTAATTTTTTTTTATATTTGTGTCAACCATGGTTCAAACTATGTGTTAGTTTGTGTAAACCATGTTCCAAACTATGTGTTAGTTTCTGTAAAATCATGTTTCAAAATGTTATATTTGAAACTATATTCATCTGGAGAAGAGGAAAAAAAGGAAAAAAAAATTAAATGCGTCGCCCCGCTGGAGCAGACCCTAGACGCAAACGGACACGCGAACAAAAACGGTCATTTTGCGTCCGCAGCGTGATGCAAACGGACGCTCACGGACATTAAAATTCGTCGCGCCGCTGGAGATGCCCTCGGAGGGAGAGCGCAGGTGTGAGCGATATCGGTCCAAAGTTCAAACCCAACCTCCCAAGTATTTTACTAGCGGAACGTTTGTACTCCGTGTAATCTACCAAGTCATCATATGGACATCGTCCGGGCAGCGGTCACAACCAGAAAACACAGTGCGTCAGTGCAGACCACCGGGACAACGACCGGGTGACGAGAAAACGTGCGCATTCGGGGACCGTGCGTAGGCGCTTGCAGCGCCGAGGAGCTCGGGTGGAATTTCCTCCGTGAAGCTCGCATGAATGAACCGCGCCCGGCGACGGATCAAACATTTTGTCTCTTAGAGCATCTTCAGTCGCTTTCCTGAATCGTTCTCCAAACGGTACCGAATTGAGCGTTTGAAAAACGTGTTTTTTTCGTGCCGCGTTTGGAGGACATGGCTCCCCAGTCGCATCCTCCAAATACAATTTCGGAAATTTTAAACTTGAGCGAGATTCGATTAAATTCATCCAATCTTAGCATATGTTACATAGATTCGAACGAGATCCGACTAAATTTAAACTAAACCTAATCTAGAAGTACTTGCGGCGGCCGGAGGCGTCGTAGTACTTGTGGAAATTGTACATATCGTCGGTGACGACCTCCTGCTTGACGCGCTCGTCGGGCTCGTCGACGGGCTCATCTTTCACCAGGCCGCTTGGTCCTGTCTCGCCGTCGTCGGTGAGGTCCACGAGCGGCTTGCCGGTGTCGTGGATGGACATGGCGATCGCCGTGTCGAGGTCGCCCCTCCAGACGTCCTTGTCATTCAGCGATGCCAAGTACGCCGCTCGCAGCCCTGAGCAGTCATCGGGGTCGTCGCAGCTGGCAATGAGGCGCTGCTGCCGCTCGTACTCCGCCAGCAGCGCCGCCTTGGACGCTTCCTCCGGCTCCTCCTTCACCTCCGGCTTCGTGATGAGGAGGGCGCCGCCGCGCCTCTCTTGCTGTCGCCGGCTGCCGTTGCGCCTCGGATTGACGGGCGTTGCCGACTCCTCCTTCACCACGCGACTGAGGACGGTGTAGGGCGCCGAGCGGTACGACGAGGACGGCGTCGATCGGGCCGGTCCTGAGGAAGAAGAGTTCGAGGAGGACGAGTACGTCCTCCTCGGCTGCCATTGCGCTGCGGGAGACGGTGGCGGTGAGGACGGCGCCTCCAACCTTGGAACGCCGTTGCGGATGTCGTGGATGACGCTCTCCAGGGTGCGCCCCGGAACGCCCAAGAAGAGGGCTCGCCCGTCCCTGTTCCAGCTGTTCGGCCCGCCGATGAGGCCGGTGGTGCTGCGCATCTCCATGTCGTACTTGGCCTTGAAGTAGGTGGCCCACCAGGCGTCGTTGTTCTTGGCCGCCCAGGTCGGATCGGCCAGGTCATCGGCGTCGAGTTCAGGGCCCTGATGGCGTCCTTCCAGCGCTCCGTGCCTGGCGTCGGCGGCGGCGGGACGCTAATGCCATTCACGGCCATCTTCCAGCCGCCGCTGCTTGGCAGGCGCATGTCCGGCGGGACGGGATATCCCGCGTGGTACAACGCCCACACCTCCTTCACAGTGAGGCTGCCGCGGCCGAAGCCGTTCGCCGCGGCGATCTTGTGGGAGGACGAGGACGACATTGCTTGGAAGGGCGAGGAGAAGATTTGGGGGCGGCGAGGAGAAGATTTGGGAGCGGCGAGAGATTGAGACGAACCGCAGGGCCTCTTAATGTACAGCGACGGTAGCGGGTGGTTGCACACAATAACACCGGCGCGGACGACCACGCGGCCATGCACGATGAAACGCGTCCCTACATCGTCTGGAAAAACAGGGACGCCATTAACGTCGCTTGACCAAAGGTAGGCGACAGGGTTTTAGGCTTCCGAGCCACTGACGCGTCGGGCCCGCGTCGCTTCGCCTCGCTTTTCGGTGCGTCCGGCGTGCCTGGAGGTCCCCAGTGAGGCGGGGACGGGCTTGGGGCGCCGGACACCGTATCGGGGCGTGACGGACAAAAAGCGGCTTTGAGAGACGCGACTGAGAAGATTTTTTTTGTCCGGCGCGTCCAAATCGCTTTAAAAGATGGTTTGGGGACGCGACCGGAGATGCTCTTAGGATAGATGTCGAACTATAAAGAAAAACAGAAGAAGAGACAGGAAGTGGGCAGGATTGCTGCAATACATGCTGGAACAGCCTCTACCTTATCCTTGCACTCGGCAATTCCCGAGATGATATATTAATATCAGGCATTCGTGCGGAATATACGAGTTTTCACACCTCTACTCCTGCCCCATGCTTCCAAAGAGCTGTGTCGTGAAGTAGCAATGAAGTAAATTTGTCAAGTCCTAAGGACATGTTCAATGCTAGTTGACTGGTTTCGTCCTTAAATGTTGAATTTAACTGTGCGTCCGTTTGCTCTGGGTGCCTCTAACGGTACGACGGAATTTTTCAAAGGGTTTTGCATTCTTTCAAGAGAAACCTAATTTACATAAAGGAAAATAAAAAAATAAAAAAGGCGCATGTACCGCCTGCTACCCTAGCCTACTCCTCGTCGCCGCCGAGCACGACAAAATCCGGTATTGCCCACGGCCAGTTGGCAGCCAGTGGAACGTATGTCCGGTGCTACCGGTGGCAAGGTGGAGGTGGAGCAGCCCACGGGTTGAACGACGGAGGTGGAGGTGGCAGCGGGTGTAGGGCCGAGTTCTACAACGCCCGTTGGAGGACCTCATCTTCCGTAAGGCCTGTCGGCATGATGTCGGTGACGTACCGGGGCAGCGGCGGACGCACCGGTCAGTCCACCTCCGAGACGAGGATGCCGAGCCTCGCGATCTCGTCGACGGTCATCGTTGTTGGCAGCTCGAACTTTCGGCCCTCCGCCATGGCCGTTTGCCACTCGTGGAAGACGCAGCCGATGAAGTCTTCTGAGTCGTCCTTGGCCTCCTCGTTGTGGTAGGCCAGCGTGTCATCGTCCTGGGGAGGCGCAGGAGCAGCCGACTGTCGTGTTCGACGAGGAGGCACAGTAGGGCGCGCAAGCGCCGGAGGTTGGTAAAATGGGTAGTCTCGGATCTTGGCAGCCCTCTCCGGCTCGCTATGAGGTCGCGCGGCATGACCGCGTAACTTCTGCCGAGACGTACCCGAGACTCAAATTTGGGCTCTGTTTGCGTCTCCGCAAACAGCCTAGTCACTGAAAGTCGGGCCGCTGTGTCTGGGTGTAGACGCATTTTTCGGCCGAGCGGTCGCAAACGGTCGCTCTGCCTCCGTTTGTGTCGTCCCGTTAGAGATGTCCTAAAGGCAAATATAACAAGCAGGTGCCGTCATCTTTTTTTGCGCGTGCCATGTCAGAGTTTTACTTAGTTGGAGCACAGAGAACGAGGGAAAAAAATGTTATTCTCCCTTAGCTAGGAGAACACTAGTTTATCCGCTATATCATTTATCTTCTTTCAGCAATATAATTTTCTACTATCTTATCAGTTTATTAGGGTATTACACATTTTAAGAAAAAAGTAATCATTAACCTAGTCAACAAAATATGTAATATATGCCACAAAATTGTACAACTGGATTCATATTCAATAGTATTTTTCGATGGCATAATTTTTGTAGTATATTAATCAAATTAGTATTTGTAGTTTTTCACAAAATGCTTAAACCCAATAAACCGATATGAAGGGAGGAATACTAAAATTTAATTAATTCATTAATTAGTAGGATTACAATAAAGAGATAAAGAATTGTATGATTTATATTTATGTCTTCTCTAAATGACGTGAAATGCTAAGACTGGTCATAATAAGAAGTAACGTGCACATGTTACTACTCTATGTTACTACCTTCATAATGGTTAGTAATATCAAAGTAGTATCTTAAACTAGTCACAGTGGAAAATAACATAGAGTAGTAACATGTACATCTTACTACTTTATGTTACTAACTTCATAGTCGTTAGTAACATCAAAGTAGTATCATAGATGTTTTAATTAATTAGCTTATAAACTCAGGGAGCGGTGTTTTGGAACTTGGGTTCATATGCTCTCTATATTTCGAAATGCATCTTACATACATTTTAAATTTTTAAAAAAATTGAAATTAAAAGTTCGCACGTACATCTTCATGTGCTACGTGCTCACAAAGTCGTTTCATAAAAAATCGACTTATCATGTGACGTGTGTAAAAAACAAAAAATTCAGTGCTAAAAATAATGCTTTTCACAAGATAAACTTTCTCTTTTTTATATAGACCACACAAAATATTGGTTTTTCGTGAAACTTGATGAACGCACGTATATTATGAAGATGTATATGTAGAATTTTTTGTCCAAATTTTTCGACATTTGGAAATATAATTTTTTAGTAGAGGGAGCATACGCACCCGGGAGCCGAATTGAATTTCCGATAAACTCATTGAATCTTGGATGATGTTATAGTAACTAGCTATGTTACTGTACGAATCCCCTCCCTGGCAATCGATCGCTGGAGCGATCACTTTCCTTGGCGCGGCAGCGCTCGCGCCATGCGCGAAATCAATTCCCTTTTTGTCTTGTAGTGTTTAATTATGTTCACATGTAGTTTTATATTCACACTAACAGCTCACATTCCCACTTGCAAGTTGCATACAGCCAAGAGTTCACACTGCATGCATGCATAAAGTATCTCATGGGTTTGCATTTAATGAGCCAACTTTTTAGCATGAGGCTAGCTCTCACAAGTTGCTGCATGCATGCACAGAGCATCTCGCTCTTTTTTTTCAGCACGACGCATATTTCCAATTCTCTTTATTTGCAATTCCCTTTTGACAATTCTTTTTTTTGCAATTCTCTTTATGTTGTTATTTCGTACGGTAATTCATGTTTTTCAGGATTAATTTTTATAATTCCCTTTTTCGGTCAGTGGTTTTTAAGGGGGAAAATAACGGGTGGGAAGATCCACTTGCAACTCAAATGAACTACCACTTGCTACTCAAATTAAGTACTTTTTTAAGTTGTAAACTAACAAAAGTTGCTAAAAAATTCTAAATGAAATTTACTTTTTAGGGTTGCTAGGTATTTATATTTACCGTTGATAAATAACGGGGCACCGGGTTGATAACTTGTAAACAAAAAAAGAGTCGCTACATATTTTAAATTAAATTAAATTTTTAGGGTTGACATTTATTTATATTTACCATTGATAAATAGCGGGTCACCGGGTTGATAGCTTGCAAACTAGAAGAGAGTCGCTAAAATATTCTAAATGAAATACTTTTAGGGTTATTATTTATTTTATATTTACAGTTGATAAATAACGAGGCACCAGGTTGATAGCTTGTAAAATAAAAAAATGTTCGCTAAAATATTCTAAATGAAATACTTTTTAGGGTTGGTAGTTTTTTTATAATTACCATTGATAAATAAAGGAGCACCGGGTTGATAACTTGTAAACTAAAAAGAGTCAAAATATTCGAAATAAAGTTAGATTTTTAGGGTTGGTAATTATTTATATTTACTGTTGATAAATAACAGGACACCAGGTTGATAGCTTCTAAACTAAATAATATTCGCTAAATTTTTTAAAATAAAATTAACTTTGGGGTTGATAATTTTATACATTTACCGTTGATCACTCAAGTACGGAGGGGTTGATTATTCAAAACAGAGAGGCTTGATAACTTTTAGCCCGATTTTTTTTTTCTCGAAACATATCAACATGGGTGCTAGTTTTGAAGATCTCGTCGAGACGGATTTATTGGTGAAAGCGAATCTTAATTTGGAGTTGTTGTTTGAAAGTTAAAACGTTTTGAATTTTCAAATTTGGAAAAGATTTCGCTGACATCAGCAGATTCGTCTATTTGTGCATGCATGCAGAACTTTTCCTCAATACGCTGCACCAGGTTGATAATTTTATACATTTACCGTTGATCACTCAAGTACGGAGGGGTTGATTATTCAAATAGAGAGGCTTGATAACTTTTAGCCCAAAAAAAATTTTCTCAAAACATATCAACATGGGTGCTAGTTTTGAAGATCTCGTCGAGACGGATTTATTGGTGAAAGCGGATCTTAATTTGGAGTTGTCGTTTGAAAGTTAAAACGTTTTGAATTTACAAATTTGGAAAAGACTCACTGACATCAAGCAAATTCGTCTATTTTGTGCATGCATGCAGAACTTTTTCTCAATAGTCTGCACCAGGTTGATACTTTTATAATTTACCGTTGATCACTCAAATACGGAGGGGTTGATTATTCAAATAGAAAGGGTTAATAACTTTTAGCCAGAAAAAAAGTTTGTCGAAACATATTAACATGGGTGCTAGTTTTGAAGATCTCGTCGAGACGAATTTATTGGTGAAAACGGATCTTAATTTGGAGTTGTCGTTTGAAAGTTAAAACATTTTGAATTTTCGAATTTAGAAAAGATTCCGCTGACATCAGCAAATTCGTCTATTTTGTGCATGCATGTAGAACTTTTTCTAAATAGTTTGATAATTTTATACATTTACCGTTGATCACTCAATTACGGGGGTTGATTATTCAAATAGAAAGGGTTGGTAACTTTTAGCCCGAAAAAAAAGTCGTCGGAACATATTAACATGGGTGCTAGTTTTGAAGATCTCGATGAGACCGACTCATAGGTGAAAACAGATCTTAAATCGGAGTTATCGTTTGTGAGATAAAACATTTTAAATTTTTAAATTCGGAAAGATTCTCGCATATGTCATCAAATTCGTCTGTTTCTACATGCATGCAAAATTTTCCCTCAATAGGCTGCACTACAGTCCAAAAAAAAATGGAAAAAAAATTGGTTAAAAACTGAGCGCCCATTTCTTCCCTGGCGCGCGAGCGCTACCTAGGGCAGCCCGTTACTGTATCATCATCTCTCCTTATTAACTCACTATCACGTAACCAAATTTGCCGAGTTGGACACTTAGTTACTAGTGAAGTTACATGCACCGTGAGTAGTCTTAGATAGTTTAATTAATTAGTTTGTAGACTCATTGTATTTTAGGAAGTGTAATGTTATAATAACTAGCTATATTACTCTATCTTCCTCTCCTCTCATTTATTTACTGTCACATAAACAAATTTACTGAGTTAGACACTAAATTACTCTTGAAGTTACATTTTAGTTCTCAACAATATGTGCTCTTATAATTTATTCTCTAATAGTCATAATTTAATGCACATTGATTTCTACGAAAGTTAACTGCACTAACTTTGACCAACTTATCGAGAAATTACCTAGATCAAGAATGCCGAATCTATACCATGTGAAAAATAGACTTCATGATAAACCTACTGGTACAAATTTAAATTCTAAATGTTGATATTTTTTCGTATAAATTTGATCAAAGCTAATACGGTTTGACTTTTAGAAAATCTACTCCACGGGATAGACGGAATATCACCGGATAGCGATCGTGGATAGCGATTTCGAGCAGGACTCGCAGCTTCGGCGATCTTCCACGGGTAGGCCCAAATGTCAGCCTAAGAGCATCTCCAGCCGCGTCCCCCAAACCGTCCCCCAAACCGCGCCGGATCGAGCGTTTGGGGGACGTGTTTCGTTCGTGCCGCGTTTGGGGGACGTCGCTCCCCAGCCGCGTCCCCCAAACGCCGCCCCAAACATTTAAAATAATTTTTCTAGCATTTTTATTTCAATTTCCACAAACTAATACATAATTTGGAACGTGGTTTACACGAAAACACAGCTTTGGAACATGGTTTTCCACAAACTAATACATAGTTTGAACCATGGTGGACACAAATATAAAATATTGCAAAGAAACTAAACCTAACTAGGCCGTGCATCGAAGGTTTCGTGTGTTCGCTGCTAAGAAAGAACACTCGAGGGCACACCCAATCACCTAAACCGGAAAATCCAGCGGGAGGATGGTGCCCTTGTTGGTTCTACCGATGAGGCGAACAAGCGGAAACCTCCGTGCACGTATTCGCTGCGAAGAAACAACACTCATTCGGCCGTCCTCCTCGTCGGTGCTCGTCGTCGTCCCTCGTCGACGTGGTAGTTCCGGAGGCGGCGCCTCTCGTCGAAGACCTTGACGCTCATGTCCCCGTTGCCGAAGTAGGAGAACACGAGGATGAAGCCGGCTTGGAGGCTGTGGTGGCGCGCGAACTTCTCCCGGCCGATGTTGAAGTACATCTTGCCGCGCGGTCGTAGATCGCCTTGACGATCCACCGGCGCAGCCGCACGAATGCTCCCGCGAGATGCATCGTGCGCGGGCGTACGCCGCCGACGTACTCGGCGAAGGAGTCCGGCAGCCTCCGGATGCCGCGCGGGTCGCCCTTGAGGACGTGGACGAACTCGAACAGACGTCCGGCTCCACGTCCATCTCCGACGATGATGAAGGCGGCGGCGTGGAAGGCGACGGCGAGCGCTCAGCTGCGCCGCGGCCACGACCACGACCACGACCACGGCCGCGGCCGCGAGGTCCGCCTCCGCCTCTACCGACATAGCGTCGAGTCTTGTTGAGAGATGGTGGCGGCTAGGGTTTGGGAGAGAGGCGCTAGGGTTTGTGTGTGGAGAGGGACGATGAGAGGCGCCCCTTTTATAGGCCGGAGGGAGGCGGAGGAGCGGTGGCGCTCATTAACGCCGGCACGCGCAGCTAGGCGCGACGGGACGCGTCCGCCGCGCCCTCTCGCGGGAACCGCACCGTCGCCGCGCGCCAATCAACTTCCGTCGCGAGGTAGGCGACGGTTAGGTTTGAATTAATTGTGCCGGCCGACGGGTCGGCCCCGCCACTCCCCGCCTCGCTTCGTTGTGTCCGGCGTCCCCGGTGCGTCCCCGTGGGACGGGGACGGGCTCGGGGCGCCGGACACCGAATGGGGGCGCGCCGGACGAAAAAGGGCTTTGGAGGACGCGGCTGGAACGCTTTTTTTGTCCGGCGCGCCCCAAATCGCTTTGGGGGACGGTTTGGGGGACGCGACTGGAGATGCTCTAAGTACTCATCAAAGGAGTCTCAATCTGATCTGAACACTGGAAGGAGCATCGGAAGAAAAAGGAAAGAGGATAAACGTGGTATCTCCCGCTGTGGGGCCCGATATACGTCCGCGTGTGCTTTCCTGCGCCAATCGTGTGCTTGGTGCGTTTCCGTTCTTTCTGGCGCCTTGCCCAGCTTCCGGCAAGTACACGTGGTACCATGCCACACCACCAGTCCCTTGTGGAAATTGGGCATTGACCTTTTTTTCGAAATGGGGAAAAAGCCCAGCCTCTGCATCAATCGATGCATACAGCTTTTTATTGCATTATTAAAGTACGGACATCCCCACTGAGATCGGTACCTATCTAGATCCCCAGCTTCGACAAGGCGTCCTCCTTCGCATCTTGCGACCATTCCCGCGAGGACTACGATTCGGATTATCTAATGTCATCCCCAAACATAATGAAACCTCTTAAGAGGAAGGGACGGCCCTCTATCCGGTGTGGGTTCCTACGAATTATTGTATGGTTCCGGATCTAGGTCCCTCTGCCCTTGCTTTTTTTTATTCAATAGGGGTATGGATTGAAGTAATCACTAATCCAGGAAAGATGGATCTTTAGCTAGCTCTACGGCAAAGCCAATACGCCATATATCAAAACAATAGGGATAGGGGTAGTTGTATACCACCTACGAATAGGAAGATCCTGGGTTTTGTAATAAATCTAATTTCATCAATTCTAAGCACGGTAACGGCAGTGCTCCTATCCAACGGCCGGGGATCTGGGTTTTTTCCTTCCTACGATGAAGGTGCCTTAAACCGAATGAATATCGAGTATATATCCAGGTATGCTTCTAACTTCACCTCACGCCATAAACGGAATCCCTATCATGAGCGCAACTGTATTTACAAGTTCAGTAGCCTGAGTGAGCTTTCTCCTCAATATGGATGTGGTTATTGTTCAAAAACTCCTTGAAAATCAGAAAGACTTATTATCAGTGCTCCAAGCTCCATGTGTTCTAGGGCTAAGACTACGTTGGTGTAGGCTCCCCTTATCCTTCCTCTGGCATTCGCTGATCGATTTCTAAATGAGTGGAATTTAGATTCTATAACTGCTAAAATAGCAATGGTTTCCTGTTCCGCATTGACCCTAGGATTGGCATTGGCGGCTTGGCTTAAAGAATATGGGATTCTCTTTCCGGTGGAAAATGGCATCTGAAAATGAGACTGAGACCTACTTTTCGAATTGTCTGAGGCTATGAGATCCACTTGCTTTTGGAAAGGAGAAGGGAATCTAATTGAATCTATTGGGCATTGACCTAGAGCGCCAAAAAGCAACACCGACAACAACCACGTCCTACACTATACTTTGTTTATCACTCCTAAATTTGAGTCAATTAGAATATTTAAGTAATTCATAAGATGTGTTCTGACATATTCATGATGTTCTTTGTTATGTGGTAATAAGAATTGAGTCAAAGTTTATTTGTGATCTAAGCGTAAATGGTTATATTTTTGTATTACAAAGAATAATAAGAAGAAAATATTGGGATTAGTATATCCTAGTTCACCTACAAGTTGGCCAATCTTTGACATTCAATGTGGGAAAGAAAGCATAACAAACCCATTATTCGGCAGTTTACTAAAATCTCCAGCATGTGTGTAATATATGTTGCCGTGTCGTAGGATAATTCTTCCATCTTTATGCATCCAGATAGTTCTCACAAGCATCGCTGATCAAACCCTTTTCTTCATTCATCGCCAACGGCCTTGTTGTGTCCTCCTGTTTGGGAGATTAGGTAATGAGCTTCTAAATAACTTGAATCCTTAAAACGAGGCAAAAAAATTGCCATTTTCATGAATTAAGAAGGAAGTTTTAAAACAAATGGCTTGGCAAGCCAAAGACTTTGCATAATCCGTGATCACTCTCCACTAACTTCCTCCTACACTAGAGGGATGTTTCTTCTCAAATGTGACGATGCTCGTGAGCAAAAGATACATTTGAAGGAACTTCAATAAGATATCACCGGCAAGTAATCCTAGCTCCGCCATTGGTTGTCAGGCCCTAAGTTCCAACCAACGTGCACGGCAAGAACTTGAGATGGCAATTAGGAGATCGATCAGGGCCTCCTCGAGCTCCAGGAGGGGTGACAATGGGGCAACAGACGGCGGGGGGAGGGGGGGTCTAGGTGGGGGTTGCTGGATAGTGTCCTAAAATTTTGTGGTGCCAAGAGTTTGAGGTACTGCGTATGCGCAAAAAAGGGCCATACGCACAAACAAAATGGACGAAATTTAGGACCGGGTTTTTAGTACCTGCTCTAGGCTGTTTTTTGCCCGTGGTACAAAAGAAGTACTTCCTCCATTTCGATGAATAATGCCTATTATTTTTCAAAAAAAAAATTATGTCAAGTTTGATCCAAGTTTCTTTTAGAAAACTATTAACATGTAAAATAAAAAATCAATATCGCTAGATACATCACGAAATATATTTTCATATAATATCTATATTACATTATAGGTGTAGGTAGTATTTTTAAAAGTTTGATCAAACTCTACTTAATTCGATTTTTTAGAAAAAAAATAGTATACATCCTAGAAAAAAATTATACACCAGCCGCTTAGCATGGACTGGTCTTGCTTGGCATGGACCGGTATTGCGTATCTGTAGAATGCGCTGCCACGTGCTCATTTTCTATCCTAAACATATATGTGTTGCTTCATGTAACTTGATTTTTGATTAATGAAATATGTGGTTGTTGAGCTTGGCTCTGGTGGTTAGGTCCCTTGTGGTGGAATCAGCTCACCCAGGTTCAAGTCCTAGACTTAGCATGGGTGTTTGCATTTACCTGAATTTATTTCAGGATTTAACCGGCGCTATGCTTTCAGTGGTAGGTGACGTGCCCGTCAACAGCGAGTCACCAGTGGTGACTTCATCAACCTCAAGATATGTTGGCTCAGTCCCTCGAAGGTGCTCATAGGGGTAGGGTGTGCGTGCGTTCATAGGGGTGTTTGTACGTGCGTGTTTGTGAGTGTCTGCGTTGTACTGTGTTCTAAAAAAAAATCAGAAAGAAAGAAAACACGTATCGCCATAACTCTAGTCGTTTCGGTCGTAATACAAACTGTATTGTGGAGTCTTGGGGGGACAGATACACAATACGGTCGTCTCGAAGAGTCAGCACTGAGATACTTCACGAGCAATTGACACAAAATCCATATTATCCGATGCGTAAACACTGAGTTTCAGAGCGTAATCGCTTCGCTGGTGATGGCACAGTTGTGGATATGAAACGGATAAGTATTTACAAATGGCTTGGCAAGCCAAAGACTTTGCATAATCCATGATCACTCTCTCCACTAACTTCCTCGTACACTCCAGGGACGATGCTCGTGAGCAACATATATATTTGAAGGAACTTCAAGAAGATATCACCCGCAAGTAATCCTAGCTCCGCCATTGGTTGTCAGGCCCTGAGTTCCAACCAACGTGCATGGCAAGAACTTGAGATGGCAATTGGGAGATCGATCAGGGCCTCCTCGAGCGCCAGGAGGGGTGACAATGGGGCAACAGACGACGGGGGGAGGGGGTCTAGGTGGCGGTTGCTGGATAGTGTCCTAAAATTTTGTGGTGCCAAGATTTTGAGGTACTGCGTATGCGCAAAAAAAGGACCATACACACAAACAAAATGGACGAAATTAAGGACCGGGTTTTCAGTACCTGCTCTAGGCTGTTTTTTTTTTCCCGTGGTACAAAAGAAGTACTACCTCCATTCCGATGAATAATGCCTTTTTTTCAATAAAAAAACGTCAAGTTTGATCCAAGTGTTTTATAGAAAACTATTAACATGTAAAATACAAAATCAATATCGCTAGATACATCATGAAATATATTTTCATATAATATCTATATTACATTATAGGTGTAGGTAGTATTTTTAAAAGTTTGGTCAAACTCTACTTAATTCAATTTTTTTTTAAAAAAAGTATACGCACTATTTCAGAAAAAAAAGTATACACCCTAAGCTGCTTAGCATGGACTGGTTTTGCTTAGCATGGACCGGTTTTGAATGCACTGCCACGTACTCATTTTCTATCCTAAACATGTATGTGCTGCTTCTTGTAACTTGATTTTCGATAAATGAAATTTATGGTTGCTCTAAAAAAAAGTACTCCGTGTCAGAAAGAAAGAAAACAGGTACTGTCGTCTCGAAGAGTCAGCACTGAGATACTTCACGAGCAATTGACACAAAATCCATATTATCCGATGCGTAAACACCGAGTTTTAGAGCGTAAATCGCTTCGCTGGCGATGGCATAGTTGTGGATATGAAACGGATAAGTATTTGTTACTACTCCCATCTGGCTGGATTTCGTGATTAGACCGGAGCGTTTGCGTATATAAAGACGAGATTCAGGACAATCGCGGGCAATAATTTCGCTCCGTTAACTGTTCCTGACCACACACGTATATTGAGGGCACGACAGCAGGTAGAGACAGAGAGAAGGAGACTCGGCAGAGATCAATGGAGTGTGGTCGTGGCCCGCCGTGGACCAGGCTGCCGGCGCTGATGCTTCTGCTGCTGGCCTGCGCCGTCGCCGGCGGCGAGTGCAGGGTGGTGCACGTCGGAGAGGCGCACCGGAGGAGCATGCTGGCCAACGGCCTCGGCTCGACTCCACCCATGGGGTAAGCTTCTGCCGCTGCTGGTAAACTGCGGTGTAACTAAGCTTAATCCCTGCAGATCAAATCCCATGTACTAATCGCGATCGATCTCTTCTCGATTCTCAGGTGGAATAGCTGGAACCACTTCGCGTGCGACGGCAACGGCGAGGTTGTCATCAGGGAGACCGGTACTGCTGGCTGCTAGTCTCTTTGCTCTTTATCTACTGGGTTTCATGAGATGTTTAGCTGTTCTTTAATCGCAGCTTGTAGTGATAAACTAGTATGGCACTTTATTATTTAGTTCTCTTGTTCGTTAATTTCCTTGTGTGTCTGATCGAGCAGCCGACGCGCTTGTCTCCACCGGGCTCGCAGCTGCCGGCTACAGATACGTCAATCTTGGTGCGTTGCTGCCACACTCTCATACGTCCTTGCTCATTGATTGTTCGTTTTCTTTTGCTATTCTGCTTTTGTACTGTCAAATCCTTTTTAATCTCTCACTTGTCTTCTCTGCTTTTGTATTTGTAAATATAAAATTGACTGAATACTGGTGTTTGAATTGAACTGAGCCGACTCTATGTGTTTTTGCTGTGTAGATGATTGCTGGGCAGAACCCGAACGCGATGCAAAGGTCTGTATAAAAATCTTTTCTTGGAATGTCTGAGGTCTTCTAGACAGTAAATCGCTGATTGGCAAGTACAAAATTGCTTACGAGGATAAACCTTTGTCTGCTGCAGGGCTATCTTGTGGCGAACAAGAAGACGTTCCCGCATGGGATCAAAGCGCTTGCAGACTACGTCCACAGCAAGGGGCTCAAGCTTGGGATCTACTCTGATGCAGGGTAAGTAGACACAGGATACTAGTTTCCGATCTACTTCAACTCAATTAGAAGAACAGTGATCGTCGTAACAGTAATTACCCTGTTCCCCTGATCGTGTTTTTCCTCTGAATCAAGATACAAGACGTGCGCGAAGGCTCAGCCTGGATCCCTCGGCTACGAGGAGAAGGACGCCAAAACATTCGCCTCCTGGGTAAGGATCGGTTTAAGCTCTCATCCATACATTCCACCCTAGAGTTTCTGCTGCGTGCGTTTTCTGAAACTCCATCGATCGGAATTGCTGGTGTTGGCAGGGCGTGGACTACCTCAAGTACGACAACTGCAACAACGGCGACCTGAAGCCGCTGCAGAGGTACCCTGACATGAGCAAGGCTCTGATGAAGACCGGCCGCCCCATCTACTTCTCGCTCTGTGAATGGTATGATGGTGTTGGTATATGCACACTGATTAACTGATCTTGAATCCTGCGTTCCTGATGTGTCGCCGTTGTTGAGCAGGGGCGACATGCACCCGGCGAAGTGGGGCGCTGCGTACGGCAACAGCTGGAGAACCACCGACGACATCCAGGACACCTGGGAGAGGTTTACAGCTTCACTCTGTATATCCATTGATGTAGCAGTACTCATTCAGAATGTTCAGAGACTGATAGTGGTATTGGTGTTTCAGCATGACGTCGAGGGCCGACCAGAACGAGGTGTGGGCGGAGTACGCGCGCCCCGGCGGCTGGAACGGTCAGTCCCTAAATTGTAAACGGTTGATCCGTTCGTCTGATCTAGGGTTGCTTTCTGACGCTCTGCTGGTTACTGTGGTGTGTGATGCAGATCCGGACATGCTGGAGGTGGGCAACGGGGGGATGACCAACGACGAGTACATCGTGCACTTCAGCATCTGGGCCATCTCAAAGGTCTGTCACTGACTGAATTGTACTCTGAATTCTATTCTATATGTGTGTTGCTCTACTGACAGCATTATATGCTTTCAGGCGCCTCTGATCATCGGCTGCGATGTGAGGCACATGTCGCAGAACACCTACGACATAATCGCCAACAAGGAGGTGATCGCCGTCAACCAAGGTGATTCCTGAAACTCTGTCCGTTTCGCGCTGAATTGCCGACCTTTAGCTCTGCCTGTTGACTCGTTGAACTGATCATGGTGTTGGCGCAGACCGTCTTGGCATCCAGGGGAAGAAAGTAAGGATGCAGGGGAGCCAAGAGGTAAGATGGCTCAGGAGCTTGCTAAAACTTCCCACGCCGTAACGGATTGTAAGCTGAACACTGATGGTATACATGACATTGCTGAAACGACCCTGTGTGATTGTGCTATGCAGCTCTGGGCTGCGCCGCTGACGGGGTACAGGATGGCGGTGCTGCTGGTGAACCGTCACGCCAAGGACGACGCCGAGATCACCGTGCACTGGGACGACATCGGTCTCCCCGCCGGCACGACCGTCGAGGCCAGGGACCTCTGGCTGGTACGTCTGCCTTTCCTACTTTCCTGGCATTTTCAGATGCCTTCCGGTTGCATTGCATGATCAATCTTAACCGTTATGTTGTGCTGATGTGGTTTTTGTTTGCTGCAGCACAAGACTCTGGACGCCAAGTTCACGGACAAGATGGCCTTCAACCTGACGTCGCACACGGCCAGGATGTTCGTGCTCACGCCTCTCGAGTCTCAGATGAACTAACTGAGCAATCACGTGGCACTGCAACGATTATTTGGCCGTATAGAAATTGATTTGTAGCTACATACAGAGGAAGGTTTTCTGTACTTCTAATTTTGGAACAAGTATGATTTTTATTGAAAATAAGAAGTGGTTATTTCTTTCGTATTCATTTGCGGGCTAGTGGGCGGGTTGAGTGCAAATTGCCAAAAGAGTGTTGTTGCGACAATTCGATGTGATGCAATCGATCTTGATGATGTCCTCCATCCTGGCGACAAGAACCTTCTTCCCTATGCGCTATTTGAGTCTTCCGCTTGGCATCACTCGTCTACGGGGAATTGACTTCCAAAAGTTGGAAGATAAAATTTTCGGAAAGTCACGTCTAAAAATTGGAGGGATTCAACCAAGGCTGTCGTAGGGTGCTTGTTTAGGCGGTCTTCACTTCTCAAGCTATCTACCTTCCTCATCTCCCTTGAACTTGCGAATCAAGTGTTAAATAAGATTAATTCGCTCCGTGCATACCTTTTTGGGCTGGTTGTGATAAAATTACCGGTGGCAAATGCATGGTTAATTGGGAGACCGTTTGCTATGAAGCTTTTTCGCCTTGGTATCATGTATCTTGTGAAATGTGCCTAGGCTTTGAGGTATAGATGGCTCGGGCTTCATTGGATTGATGACACAATAGAGTGGACTGGTTTTGGAAATACTTGCCATGAGAGTGATAAAGAGTTATTCTCCGCGGCCATGGTGGTCACGCTAGGCGATGGAGACAAGATGCAAAATTTTGGACACTGCCTTGGTTATTGGGTAGAGGACCAAAGGACAATACCCTAAAGCTTTCCAAAGGAAGGAAAAGGAAAAAAATAATGTTCTTTTCGTGACAACTTTTGTACTGGCCAACTTGACATGCAAAATAGTTTTGATATTGATAGTATTCATCAATTGGTCACACTTTGGGAGATGATCTGAAGTGTCAACCTCACACCCAGTACCCTCGGCACAATCCTTTGGAAATTCATCAATGATGGGTAATTACTCCGCCTCATCTGCCTACGAGATGCAATTCTAAGAAATCATTGTAAGCGTCAAAGATTGGTGGATAAGATTAGCCTTAGAGAGAGTGAAGCTCTGAGCTCGGTGGCTATGCTTGTGTCATGCGAAATTTGGAAAGATCGAAATGCGTGGATCTTCCGATATCACGTGACTACCATCTCTACTATCACCGCCAATATAAAAAAGGAGGCACGGACTTGAAGTATGGGCAGGCTAAATTCTGGAGGAAGGTAATTCCTAGAGAGTAGTTCCTCCTTACAAGTTCTAGGAGATGTCCTAGGCATTTCGGCTTACAAGACTTCTAAACTCTTCTTTTTAAGTCTTTTGCCTTGTTCATAAAAACTATACGGTCTAAATCTGACGTCGCTACTAGCAGGGCGTATCTTCTAAGAGCTCTAAGCTCCCAGTGTTTCAGTGTTTTGAGGGCTTGTGATTGCTCCACAGGTTTTACGTATTCGTAGTCGTTGGATCAAGATCGGAGGTGCCTCAAGCATCCATTCGGTCGGTTCAGGCTACAGGGGTCCACATCATCAAAAGAGAAAAGGAAGAAGCGAAGTCTTCCGCTCAGTCCACAGATGGCCACCGCCTCCTCTTCCGCCCGCAGGTCTGGCCGTCGGTGCTGCAGCCTCCTCTTCTGCTCCCACAGGTTTGGCTACCGGCGCTCCAGCATCTTCTTCCGCTCCCCCGGGAAAGGGCGCCGCCCCACGGCCGGAGAATCAGCGGCGGCTTGGTCCCTCCATGGAGGAGGAGGGAAGGTGGGGACGGCCTCGTTGAGACGGAGCTCGGCGGCGTGGCAGGTGAGCTCGAGCGCCTCACGCCACCATGTCCCGACGCGGATTCCGGCGGGGTGGTGTCAGATCCTCACACTGTAATACTCACGAATTCACCAAGGTTGGATACAATTCCGCAGCGTCACGTTGGGAGGAGAATCGCGGCCGTAGCCGGAGGAGGAAGAAGGGAGTCTGGGACAATGTCCAGAATACAATTAATCAATCGATACCCCTCATTCTTGGCCTGACCGTGCTTAACACCTGCTCCTGTCCTGAACCTAGTTGGTCCACTCTTGGGTTGTAGCTTGGGCCGCTTGATGGGCCTCCCGTATCCTTTGCCGCTCGTCCGTCCTCCTGCTTCACCTTAACGGCTTCGGAGAGGTACTCGGGTCGTGACAATACCCCTCCTCGGAGAACCAGCTTGCCCCCAAGCTGGTGCTTGCGGGAAAGCATTGACGATCGCGAACACGGGCTCCCATGATTGGCACTCTGGCGGTAACCCTAACCACTGGATACGTACCTGGGGTACTTGCTTGCTCCCCCTTCTGATGATGCGCTCATCGGTGACAAACAGTGGCTGGACAACAATACATGCATCAACAAATGTCAATGGTAGGTCAGTACTTACAATGTCTTGGGGACGAATGGCTTTTTTGATTTGGGACACATGGATGACGGGATGGATGCGGGAAGACTCGGGAAGCTTCAGCTTGTAAGAGACGTTGCCGACCTTGCTGAGGATCTCATATGGTCCAAAGAATTCAAAGCCCAGTTTCTGTGAGGCTCGTTGCGCCACTGACACTTGCACATATGGCTGTAACTTCAGGTACACCCATTCGCCCACTTGGAATGATCTTTCTAGTTGCTTCTTGTCTACTTGCGCCTTCATGCGCCGTTGAGCTCGCTCGAGGTGATGACGAATTAGTGGCAACAGGTCAGCACGCTGATAGCGTGCAAGACACACGTCCGTTGGGAACCCGAAGAGAAAGGTGTGATGCGTACAGCAGCAAGTTTTTCCTCAGTAAGAAACCAAGGTTATCGAACCAGTAGGAGTCAAGGAACACGTGAAGGTTGTTGGTGGCGGAGTGTAGTGCGGCGCAACACCAGGGATTCCGACGCCAACGTGGAACCTGCACAACACAATCAAAGTACTTTGCCCCAACGTAACAGTGAGGTTGTCAATCTCACCGGCTTGCTGTAAACAAAGGATTAGATGTATAGTGTGGAAGATGATGTTTGTTTGCGAAGAACGGTAAAGAACAAGTATTGCAGTAGATTGTATTTCAGATGTAAAGAATGGACCGGGGTCCACAGTTCACTAGTGGTGTCTCTCCCATAAGATAAATAGCATGTTGGGTGAACAAATTACAGTTGGGCAATTGACAAATAGAGAGGGCATAACAATGCACACACATATCACGGTGGGAACGTGTAGAACACGGACACGACCAAGGGCGACGTGCTCCCGAACGAAGTGAATGTCGAGCTCGATATGCTTCGTCCTGCGATGATGTACGGGATTAGCCGAGAGATACACCGCGGAGACATTGTCGCAGTAGACAATCGTAGCCTTCGGAACCGGGCAGTGGAGCTCCTGTAAAAGCTGTCGTAGCCAGGAACACTCAGCAACGGCGTTAGCCACAGCCCTGTACTCAGCCTCGGCGCTCGAGCGTGAAACGGTGGGTTGTCGCTTAGACGACCACGATATCAGGGAGGGACCAAGGTAGACACAGTAGCCGGAGGTAGAGCGGCGCGTGTCAGGACACCCATCCCAGTCGGCGTCGGAGTAGGCGACAAGGCTGGTATCGGAAGAGGCCGTCAGGGTGAGTCCCATGGACATGCCACGGATGTAACGTAGGATCCGTTTTACCAGTGCCCAATGGAGCGTGCATGTGGAGGCACACCTGCCGAACATCGTACTGAAGGTCCGGCCTCGTCAAGGTGAGGTACTGAAGACCACCAACGACGGAGCGATAGAAGGCAGCATCGGACGCCGGAGAGCCCTCAACGGCGGATACCTTGGCCTTCGTGTCGACAGGTGTGGAAGTGGGCTTGCAGTTAAGCATGCCGGCGCGCTCCAGCTGCTCATGCGCATACTTCTGCTGATGCAAGAAGAACCCGGTGGCGGTGCGGACGACCTCGATGCCGAGGAAGTAGTGGAGGGCCCCCAAGTCCTTGAGGGCAAACTCAGCGCTGAGCTGCGCGGTGATCTCGCTGCGGAAGAGCCGTCGAGGAAGCGATCGGGATGATGTCGTCGACGTACGGAAGGAGGTATGCGAGTGGCGGCGCCCGGTGGTACACGAACAGGGAGGCGTCGGACCGTGTAGACTGAAACCCTGCTGCTGAAGAAAACCCGCCATCCGCTGGTACCAAGCTCGAGGAGCCTGCTTGAGCCCATATAGAGAACGGGAGAGCAGGCACACATGGTCCGGGAAGGCGGGATCGACGAAACCAGTAGGCTGCTGACAGAACACTTGCTCAGTGAGATGCCCGTGCAAGAATGCATTGGACACATCGTGTTGTGGGTATACTTCATGGGTGTACCATCGACAGTGCCTAGATCCGGCAAGCCCGGGTGGCCCACAGATGGTGATGAGGCATGTGGCCCATCGGGCGGCCCGGCTTGCTTGTTGATCATGAAGGAAGAAGTCCAGCCCGGGATCGGTAAGCCGGATCCGTACCAACATTAGGAGTAACCCGGATCCATGGAGGCCCATGAGGAACCCGGATCCGATGACGACGTATATGGAAGGCGGATCCGTGACGTGCACGGCAAGATATTGTACCGTAGTTAGGCTATACGTAATCCGGCTAGGACTCTCCATGTAAACCCTAGATCCGTGCGCCTTTATAAGCCGGATCCCGGGAGCCCTAGAGGCACAACCACAACTCATTGTAACAACGCGAAAGCGCCCGGATAATTCCGGACAAGCGGCGGTAGGCCCCGTCATCGTGCGGGTGTTCCGAAGCCTGGGTAAATCGCGTACCACCGTCCCGTGTGCACTCCGCCCTATGGCCCCTACTTCTTCTCCCCTCGTGAGGATCCCTCCTCCGAGGTACCGTCGATTAGGCAACGACAGTTGGCGCCCACCGTGGGGCCTGCGGCGTCTGGAGGCCGGAACCGGGAGGGTTCCGCCATGGGAAGCTACGACGACACCATCGCTGTGGGGCGTGTCCTTTACGCCGGAAATCTGCCAATCGTCCCTCCGGATGAGTGTTGGATTCCGGCTAAAACCGACCCCGTCAAGCTCTCCATCGTCCCGAGTTGGCGGCATACACATCTTCATCGGGGAAACCGTCGATTCCGACGGAAACCCACCGGTAAGTAGCGCCGACGCGACCGCCGCCGAGCAGGACACGGTCGCGAAGATCCGATCGCGAGACGCAGGAACTTCCTAGCGAAGATTCCGCCTTAGATCCGAAAAAATCAAAACCCACCCAATCCGCCCCGAGCAGGAGATAACGGTGGAAGACCAATGCGGATCCGCCTGGGTCTCCCAGGTGTTAGAGAAGCAAAGGTGTCACTTCGTACACTTCTTGGCCCATACCGCCGGAACCGCCCCTCAAGAAGCCGGAGCTGGTCCCGAGCAGGTCATGGCCCCGGAAACTAACGCTGCTCCGGATCAGCAAGAGGATGTCGGAGAAAGCGAAACTCCGGCTGAAGAGTCGATTTTGGGAAATCTAAGCCCAATTTCCGGCGACACCCCATCCATGGACACTGAAGAGTTCGATCGCAAGGTGAGGGAATATGGATACGGTGGCCAGCCTGAAGTTGATTCCGCCCAGCCAAAGCAGGTGCTTGCAACTGTAGCGGCGCTCGGAGAAAACGGATCAGAAGAGGCAGGCACCCAATCCGACCCTCAGCCATCCCACCACGGATCCCCGATGACGCGGGAGCGGCCCCGTAGGGATTCTTCCTCGGAGAGCCTCCTGTCGCCTGAAGAGATGGTCGCGCAAGCAGGCATGGATGGAGTTTATCGCTCGGATATTCTTAACAAACCCATCACTCCCGAAGACGTAGAAGCCTTAGAAGCTAAAAGAGTTGAGCTGCTGGCCACAGCCAAGAAGTTTAAGGACACCGCAGCCGCCATGCTGGAGGAAAGGAAGCATGCCGCAGTTTTTGTGGAAAACTTCATCCAGCGTGAGCAGGAGGTGGACGAAGGACTGGCGAAGGTCGAGGAACTCCGAAAGCATTGGGAGGACAAGATCGTTGAAGCTGATCGGGAGGTAGAAAAGGTCCGTCGTGAGTTGATAGCTCCCCGCAGGATCACCTTCGTAACTCCAACGGATCAGCAGCCGTTCGCAACCCCAAAAGTGTAACACCCCAAATTTCAAAACAAAGAGAAAATAAATTTCCTTTTTCCAAAAATGAGAACCAACAAAAACTTTTCCTGTATAGGGTGCTATGCTTAGTGCTCCTACCTATTACTTGTGTTTTTGCCATGATGAGTGTTATTATGCTGATGTGATAAACCCTAAAACCCTAAAGTGATCAAGTGAAGATCACAAAACCAAATAAAATTAAAAGAGAAAGAAATCAAATAAGAAAAAAAAACCTAAACCTTGATCTTCTCAAATACAAATGGATCTATTTTGAGAAACCAAAATAAAGAAAAAGACATATATAGGCATATAAGCTCTAATAGGTAAATCTTGAACCCTACCTTTATTATTTTTGCTAAATGGTGGTGAACCATTGTGAACCCCACAAAACCCTAGACCTCATACTCTCTTGTCACAAATCTTTGAAAAACCAAAATAAGAAGAGGTGATTTTAAATAAGAAAAAGGGACATATGCAAGCCCATGGCTATTTTGTGTAAAAAACTAAAACTTTGTTTGCTTACCTTGTGTAGATGATTGGAAATACCTCAACACACTCAACCAAGTACTCCTCAACCAATTCAAGTGAGAAGAAAAATGAAATCCAACATATGCATAGAGGCATATGTGGCACTTAGCCAAATTATCAAATCTTGACCTAGCCGCCCCCATTGTCCTAAAATGGTTTGAACCTTTCACTCAACTTATTCTAACACCAAATAAACCTCACCCTTGTCAAAGTGAGGCCAAGAAAAATAAAAGAATAAATAGTTAGAAATTCACAAAAACCCTCACATATGGTTTATGCCATTTTCCCAAATATTTGACCTAGACCAATTTGGCCTTCACCAAGAGTTGAATAAGGATACCAAACACTTATTACAACTTTTGGAATCAAAGAAACACAATTCAAATGAATTTCAAACTCAAAATTGGCTCACATACAATAATGGTCAAATCTGTCTTTTATAATCTGGTCACTACTTTGAGCCTTTGTATCTCAAGATTCTCAAACCAAACTTCCTCAATTCTTTGCATGTCATCTAAGAGTACATCAAGATGAACAACTTTGGTAAAGACCATCATGCCAAATTCACTTTGGATCAAAATCTATGCTCATTTAAAGTTAGGACTTTTTAATATGAGGAACAATCTCACACTTATGCCAATTTTGCAAATTTTGACCCTAGACCCTTTTTGACTTCACCATTACTTGTAATATACTATTTGATGGTTATTACAACTATGGGGATGCAAGGAAATACCAATTGAACCAAACCCAAATTCAAATTTTAG